>NW_023997901.1:0-15831 GCF_015586225.1 Lucilia sericata
AGCATGTTCAACTTTTCAGCTCAAGAAAATGCTCCAGGCAATCACAGAATGAAGATATTTTTAATAGTTTACTTCTATCTTCTGATCCTGTTCTTTCAACTATGCGAAAAAGATGGATTTGTTATGAAACTCTATCATCTCAAAACAAGGAAGATTTAAAGGACTTATATTACCTTCTGGGTATGTATACCGATATGACAGATTATTTTATAGAAAAAAAGTAGTGTTAGGAATTAACTATATAAGTAGGTTGTAAGAATTAATTGTATTATGTTTAAGATAAACAGTTCAAATAAAAAAAGCTATTATACTAACTGATGATATTGTATTAAATTGTGTTTTATATTTCGGTGGGCGGGAAAGGTGGTTTGTGTGGGGTGATTTAGGTGTTGTTGTGCGTGGCTCATAATAAAATTATATTTTTTTTTATTGTATATACAATGTTATAGTCTTTAATAAAATAATTAACTAAATAATTTTTAAAAATTGTCCAAATATTTTATTCAACACCAAATGTATGTTCTGTCATACTTAATACTAAAATATGAAAAAGATGAAATTAAAGGACACAGGTTTAAATGAACATATTTTTGAATGTAATTGAGATATTGGCTTGAAATTTTTTGTAAAGGGTCGAGAATTTCCATATCTAACTAAAAATGATATTAAGAGATAAATATGGACTAAATAGTTGTAGCTATCTGCGACCCTATTAAAATTTTGATATAAATCATAGTTTTAGAAATTTAACAAATATGTAATATAAGACAAAATCTTTATTTATGAACAAAACTCAATGAAATTTTCAACGTTTGTTAAATTTGTCATTTCAAATAAGAAAATGCAAAAAAAAAAAAATTGAAAAGGTCAAAGGGCATCCCGCAATTCCCAAAAATAGGAATGAAAATCCCAAAAATGGGATTTTTTACATTTTTGCCCTTAGGGTCCACATTTCTTTTAGGGCTGGGAAATACTTTTGGAGTAAATAGAAAACATATTGAGGTTTCCAAAACTGCTTTCAGTTTTCTGATCCCAGCTTTGGGATTTTAGAACATGTCGGCCAAAGTTGAAGTTTTGATAAAAAATAGGTCATATTCGGAAGGGCGCAGTGGCAACATTTTCAAAAAATAGGACAAGTTTTTTACGCCAAAGCGTTCTGCGTAAAGATATGTATTCTATACTATAAAATTGTTATATGTTCTTAAAGAAAATTTTATTTTATTAATAAAAGAGTTAAGACACATTTTGGGCAAAAAATGGCAAAAATCTAAAAAACGTATATTTTTGGATCTGTAAATGATATTGATCTGAAATTTTTTGTATATTATTGGAAATTTTGTTGTCTAACTAACAAGAAAGTCCATTTGGTCCAAAATTACGCCCGGTATTCAAAAAAAGGCGGACCAAGGTATGGTAAATTTTGTATCACTAAATTTTTAAATGCCTATAACTCGGATATTATAAGAGATAAGTAGTATTTAGTAGCGCTTTCAGAAAAAATTTTAAAAATTTTACATTTCGTAGGTACCCTACTTTGAGCCGCCACAGCGCCGTCCCTGGGGCATCTGCAGGGTTCATCTTCAAAACTTAAATTCGAATACTCCTTGGCTACGCTCACGCCAAATCCGATCGGATCAGCCGTTTTGAAATGCCAGATTTATTTCCAAAAAATTTCTATTCTGCCCCACTGTGGAACCTAACAATCAACTCAGAAAAAAATTCAACAATATAAAATTTGCGTCTTATTTAACCCACTTTTTATCGGATTTCTTTATTTTTGGCCCGATTTTTAGTAATTTTTTGATATTTTTTTTAAATAAAAAAAAAATAAAATTTGAATAAATTTGTTGGCATTTTATTCCTGAATTACATATTTGCGGATCTGAAATTATCCCTCATAGTTCATTTCTTACATTCCCACTTATACTTTTTCCGAAAATCTCTTGGAAGTCTAAGTGATAAAAATGGCATCTATTCACCAAGATTTAAGATTGTTGCAACGTAATTTTTAATATTTTTGTGACAGGAATCCATTGTTAGAGAGTTGTGAGGAAGACCACTAAAAGTTTTTGTATAAAACATAACTACATCCCTAAATATTTAATTTTTTTCCTCCTAATTTAAACCTTTTAGCATTTTCTTTCCTTATGATTAATTCGAAAATTTGACGTCCTAGATTTTTTTAAACATTTTTTCGGGATTTGGCCAGAATAAAGAAATCCATATAGGTTTTATATCATGAGCAAAATCGTTGTAAACTAGTGTTATATGAAACCATAATATGGTTACTTAAAACTACAATATGAAGCTACAACATCACATTATGATTAATAAAACTATATTATAAAATCTTCGGACAATTTTTAATCATAATATGATATCTTATTATACTAATAATGATCATTATATGATATTTTTTGATACTAATAATGATCATAATATGTTTTAACCATAATTCTAACCATAATATGTTGCTCTATAATCGATATAAACCATAATCTAGGTTACCACAACTATATTTTTTCTCTACATGTGGATAAATGTCGTTCCAATACATGCTTTGGTATAAACCCGAGAAATGTTCACTTGCTATTTGAGGCTGCTATTAAACCAATAATGGTGTATAGGGTAGTTGTCTTGTGCTTGAAAAAGCTTCACTCAGACAGAAAAGATTACTAGATCTTCTGCGCTTTCAATGCCTTTAGAACAACTCCCCCTATCCTCAACTGACCTACCAAGTGCAACAACTGTTCTATGGGTCACGCGAAGATCATGGATCTTCCGGAATCGTCTCTAATGAGACAATTCCAGCATTATATCTCTACGGAGTCTGAAGAAACCAAATTTCCGCCAAACAATTGCTTCCGTGTGTATACAGACGGATCCAAGACGACGAAAGGAATTGAGGAATTTGGTATTTAAATCTCTTTCCGACTCAATGATGACTGCAGTGTCCTTCAAGCTGAAGTATCAGCGATAAAGAAGGTACTATCGGATATCTAATAGGGATATCATAATTTATAGCAATAGTCAAGCTACTATTAAATCCCTAATGTTTTCCACACCTAGAATTGTCCAGGAATGCCGGACCTCTTTCAACAAGATGACGAGACATTCGAACATCACCCTAATTTGGGTCAGGGGACACGGGAGTACGTATGGCAATAATATTGCTGACACTTTGACAAGAGTTGGAACCACGCTTAGCGGACTGGAAATAGATCAGTTCTTGCAATAAAGAGAGAGATTACACAGTGAGACAAAATAAACGAAAATTGAAATACCTGTAAAGTGATACTATTTTTCCGAGTAGAACAAGAATCTATTTTTGAAATTTTCCAAATACCTCCAAAATCTTGAGTTACGAGTAAAAACCCGGTTTTTCGAATTTCATAGTGATATTAATTTATTTATTTGTCCATTATAATACAAAGAGAATTTTGGAATTAAAGTCATTTGCTTAAGGAGGGTTTGTATGGGGTCCAGGGTCAAATAAGGTTCGATCAATAGAAAAATGATCATAATATGTTTTAACTTTAACCATGTTTGCTCATGAGATGCAAACATATTTCTCTAGGTTTGAGAAACTTAAAATCGGTTGAGAATCAACTGTGTTACTGCTTAACGGTACGAACCCTCGTTTTTTCCATATCTCAAGATTTTGGAGGTATTTAGCAATTTTCAAAAACAGATACATGTTCTACTCGGATCCACGGCAATTATGTCTGGTTCTTCTATTCGACGACTTCCTCACCCTTTCCTGTGCCCTCTCTATTCACTCTTTCCACTTTCCCTATCATTATTTTTCTTGTTATAGGTATTTTTACAAAGGATCAACTTAGACCAAAGTAAAGCTGCATTGGCTACCTGTGGTAACCTAACCTAAACCTGTGTGCCCGCTAATAGGTCTAACCCCAAGGAACAATAGGCTATATAAGATCTTGATCGGATGCCACGCCCCTTTTTACGCCCACTTTTTGTGAAACTATTATTACACCAATTTTGCAATAGCTTGGAAAGAACTATAGGCTATATATAAGAACTTGATCCGATGCCGCGCCCTTTCTACGCCCACTTTTTATAAAACTACCCTTACCTATAATTATATGAAAGTCTGTTTGTTACGCTTTCGCGGACACACTACTGAACCGATTTACATGAAATTTAGAACACTAATAGTTCTATTCTAAGGTAGAACAATAGGCTAAATAAAATAATGATTTGACGTCACGATTTTTCATATGCTCACTTTTTTCTATATATGTAATTGTTATACAAAATTTTAATTCGAGACTTACAGAAAACTACTGAACCTGACCTCAGGATCAGGATCGGACGTCACGGCCCTTTTTCACTAACTTTTTGTAAAACAATTATTAAACCAAATTTAAGTTCAGGCATACAAAAAACTAATGATCCGATTTTCATGAAATCTGTTATAATGAATGTTGTGGAATGAAGTACGACACATTACATCTTCAAAACCTATAATAAATATATATGAACCTCTTTTTTTACTTTTTCACTACATAACTAATAAACTTATTTACATAAAATTTGGCGTTTAATAGGTCTAACCTCAGAAGTTAACAAGTTAGAGTGCTATATTCGGCTATGCCGAATCTTAAATACCCTCCACCAGCAAGCTACTTTTTATTAAAATCCATTTAACATCTAATTTTTAGATAACTTGACTTCATATAGAAGCTACGACCAATTACGAGCCTCTCCAGAAAAATTTCGTAGAGTGAAATTTTTCTGTGTCGAATTTTATCAAGATAGCTTTATTTAACAATGAAATATGTGAGTTTAAATGATTTTCGGAAGAGATTTGGGGAAAAATTGCTAGGATGATTTATACGTATACAAAACATATTCAAGTTGAATTTTATACCGATATAAAACATATGCATTTAAATGATAATCGGAAGTGGACCCTAAATGGAAGCTATGACCAATTATGGTCTTATCCGAAAAAAATTTCGTGGAGTGATTCATATATAGACGAAACATATTTGTGTCGAATTTTATCAAGATACCTTTATTTGACAATTAAATATGTGCCTTTAAGTGATTTCCGGAAGTGGGCCTTATATGGGAGCTATGACTAATAATGGACCGATCCGAAAAGAAATGTGTTAGAACTATTTGTATGTACACAAAACATATTCAGCTCGAATTTTATCAAGATACCTTTATTTGTCAATGAAATATATGTGTTTAGGTGGTTTTTGGAAGTGGACCTTACATGGGAGCTATGACCAATTGTGGACCGACTGAGATCTACGTTGGTAGAATGATTTCTATTCATATTATATTTTGATGTACAAAATTTAGTGTTGATACCGATATATTTGAGGGAGTTATTAACGATAAACTTATATCCGGGAATATACACCTTTGTATGGGGGCTATGGAACAAAAAAATAATGTGTGACAAAATTCATCGAAATATCTTCGGTAGTTTCTGAGAAAACTACTTAAGAATTGGGGAAAAAACTTTATTTTTTTCGAGGTAGTCTGAAATTTTTATACCCTACACCACTATAGTGGGGAGGATATTATACGTTTGTGCTGATGTTTGTAACACACAAAAATATTGGTCCTACACCCACCTTTAAGTATACCGATCGACTCAGTCGATTAAGACATGTCCGTCTGTCCGGCTGGCTGGCTGTCCATGTAAACCTTGTGCGCAAGGTACAGGCCGCAATTTTCAAGATAATTTGATGAAATTTGGACCAAGCATGTTTTTTGGCACAAGGACGAAGCCTATTGAAAATGGTTGAAATCGGTTCATTATTTCACCTAGCCCCCATACAACCGTACCTCCCGATTTGGGCTTTTTATGCCATAATTACGTCAAATATACTATTATCTCTCTAAAAATTGGCACAAATAAGTTTTATATAAGTATAAATGACACTGCAGATTTTTGTAATGATCGGCCCTTATTTGACCCTAGCCCCCATTCAAACCACCTTTCAAAAAATGTCTTAAACGTCTAAAATTGACTTGTAACCATTTGTATCGCAATGAAACTCAACATAGTTAACTATTATTTAAAAATATACCCTTTTCCCAAATTTAATGAGGATCTGCCCATGTTTGACCTATACTCCTATATAAAGCCTCATTTAGGAAATTAGTTTTTTTTTATCAATAAACTGCTTAAATACTTTGGAATTAAGGAAAAATTCAACATAAAAGTTTCTTTATGAAAAATAAAAATTTTAAAAATATACTCATGGTGTAGGGTATTATATGTTCGGCCATGCCCGACTATACTTTCCTACTTGTTAATTTTATTTACATTTCATTTAATCCAAAAATAATAAACATTTTAAACATATGTTAATATATGTTAATCATAATTTTTTACATCGTGAACCGGTTTTACTGATTTTTAATACCAAACTGGACCGGATAATAAGGAATGTTTTGGGTGAATTTCGTGAATTTTTATTGCTTCGTTTTAACGTGAGACATAGTTAAATCGACTCAGAATTTCATAAGGATCAAGAATAAATATATTTTGTTGGGTCTCAGGTGAATATTTCTTGGTGTTACACACGGAATGACAAAGTTACATATACCATCTATCACCACTGATGGTGGTGGAGGGTATAAAAAACCCTATATGATATTGATTGGATGATACGCACATTTTTATGTTCACTTTTTGAATAACTGCTATAACACCAAATTTCTAGGCTAAATATAAAAAAAATAACCGATTTTCAAGAAATTTGGCAACATACAGTGTTTGAAGAAGAGAATGTTTAATACACCAAATCCGAATAAATACAAGTATAGCACTAATTTCGGGCTTGTTGTGATCTTAATGAAATGCAATGACCTTTTTCCGTCCACTTTTTGTTACATTTATAATGCTAAAGATCATGATATACAAATTTATTTTTATATGAAAACTCTAAAATGTTTGTAGATCCTTACATCCTTACTTTACGATTACGTAAAATAAAACTCTGTATTCAATTTAATATATTATCCAAAATCGATTTTCATCTAAAGCGTTTCCACCGGAAAACTGCTTTTATTTCAAAACCTGTAATCTGCTGTATATTCTCAGAAAATAACTATTTTAAAACAGAATCTTTATTAGATCTTAAATGAAGGTCTACGATGCCACATTTGTATGCAGAATAAAAATTACTGAACAAAAACCGCTTCTAAAATTGGGAAAATAATATATTCGTATCACATTTTCACTAAAATTCTAATTTTAAATTGGCTGTGGTTTCTTTTATAACACCTAAATCTATCTAGAAAATCATTCATATCTCCCCTTAGAATTTCTATTTATATAACTCTTTAAAAAATTACTTTAAATAACTCTCAATTTGAAAAAACAACAAATCGAGTTTTATATAAAAATTTTAATTTATTGTTAATCGAGATGTTAAAGCATCATTAGCAAGTACTAGCAATGTTGAGGAGTCAAATCCTAAAAGCGAGGAGGAAATCACTCACCCGCCAGAAGACAGAACAGCAGTGCTCTCCGGAATTGGGAATGTGTCTATTAAAAATACTGCTATTCCTATTCCTGATAAGGACACCGCAGTGCCATCAACAGTACCCACTGCATTAATAGCCACTTCAGGCTATCCGGAGGAGTCAAATCCAAAGAGCGAGGAGGTGATCACCAACTCGCTGGAAGACAGTTTAATGGATCACCATGATTGAGGTTACCCAAATAAACCTCCATCGGAGCGAGACAGCTACCAACGCTCTGATAGCTAAAATCAACACAGGTAAAATACATATAGCTTTAATCCAGGAACCTTGGACGATTCGCAACAAGGTTTCTAGATTAAATCACGTAAATTTCCAACTTTTCTACGCTGATACAGGATCTCGCCCGAGAACATGTATCTTATGTCACAAGAACTTATGTTTTCTCCTCTCAACAGGATTATCAACATCGGATGCAACGGTGCTGAAGCAAGGTCGTGGCAACATATTCCTTGCATCTATTTACCTGCCTTTCGATTCTCCGACACTACCACCAACGTCGGATCTGATGAAACTGGTTGAAGAGGCACAAAGAAAAAATAAGAAAATGGTAATGGTTGTGATGCCAACTCGCACCATGTAGCTTGGGGTAGTACAAACACCAATCGCAGGGGACAAGCCCTCATGGATTTCCTTAATACTAAAGACTTGATAACATTGAACTTAGGTAATAAAGCTACCTTCGTCAATAGAATCTGAGAAGAAGTATTAGATATAACTATATGTTCAGAAGAGCTTATAAACGAAATTCAGGATTGGAGAGTTTCGGACGAGCACTCCTTTTCTGATCATCGGTACATAAGATTCAAAATACTAAGGCCACCACCAAAGCCGATAAAGTTTCGGAATAAGTCTAAAACTAATTGGACAATGTTCGGGACCTTACTAAAGAACCGTTTAGGTCAGGACACTTTTCAATGTCGAAATAAAGAGGATATAGATGCCAAAGTGGAAACGTTCACAAGTGCACTGGTTGAATCGTTCGAGGACAGCTGCCCTCTGCGAGAGCGGAGATCTGCCCAGGAAAAACCCTGGGTAACTGGGGAGATCCGGAACCTTGGGAAGACTCTTCGCAAACTATTTAACTGGGCACGGCGTAAAAAGACCGCAGTATACTGGGATGAGTATCGTAATAAACTTGGTGAATATAAGAAAATCGTTCGAAAAGCCAAACGAGACTCCTTTTCTGTGAACAGGTAGATAGCGTAAATGACGTATCGAAGATAAAAAAATTCCTATCCAAAACTCATGTCAAACCGGAATCTATGATCGATGAGACGGGCAGGAGGCTTGAGGATATGGAGGAGACAATGAAACTCCTAATGGATTCTCATTTCCCACCCGGTATATCGAATAACATAGATGAACCGATATTGGAGGAAGGGGAGGTTTCCGTACATCTGTCACAGATATTCACTGCATGCTTAAAATTGGCATATACCCCAGTTAAATGGCAGGATGCAAGGGTAATATTTATACCCAAACCAGGGAAACCTAGCTATGCGACCTATCGACCGATAAGTCTTACGTCCTTCCTACTTAAAACCTTGGAACGGATAGTCGATAGCATGGTTAAAAGCAGCATACCATACAAAGACCGATAGCAAACTGTATACACTGGCGGTATGCATTGACATCGAAGGCGCTTTCAATAACGTGCACACTGATACCCTTATCCAATCCCTAGACCAATTTTATTTTGACCGGGTGCTCCGTAACTGGATCAATTACATGCTAAGGAACAGATGGATAAGCTGCGAGATGTACGATATAACTATCAGGAAAAAGGTATTTCGCGGTATACCACAGGGTGGCATTTTGTCACCTTTACTCTGGGTTACCACGATTAATAGCCTCCTAAGGACCCTAACCGAGAAAGGACTTAGACCTGTTTGCTATGCAGACGATGTCGTAATACTTTTAAAGGGAAAGGATCCAAATTACTTGAGTAGAAGAGCTGAGGAAGCTCTGAATACGGCCTTGAGCTGGGCTCAACCGAGAGCCCAGCTCAAGATAAAAATTTCTACATATACTGAACATTGCTTCCTGGGCAAGAAGATACCGGTGACAGACAAAGTTAAGTACTTAGGTGTAATACTTGACCGGAAATTAAAATGGACAAGGCACATCGGTGCTGGGCGATATGTAGGAGAACCATAGGCATGAAATGGGGTCTTAGTCCTACTATGACAAATTGGCTTTATAATAGTGTAATTAGGCCAATTCTAGCTTATGCTTCAATAATCTGGTGGACTGCTTTGGGCAAAAAGTGTAATATCAAACTACTACAGGGAGTTCAGCGTACATGCTGCTTGGGTATAAGCGGTGCCATGTGTACTACTTCAACCAAGGCTCTGGAAACGTTGCTAGATATTCCACCCATTGAAACATATATAAGATATGAGGCGGCGCTTACAGCCGAACGGCTCTTTACTTTAGGCGAACTGGCCAAAAACGGTTATAGGACACGTCATCAATGTATACTGGACACATTGGAAGGTTATACACATTCATCGGACGTGCCTGATCGCATACCAGACACTGAATATGTCGGAAACTTTGAAACGCTAATCCTAGATAGAATGTCTTGGTCAAGCGGAACATTAGAGCATATACCAGTAATAATCCGTTGCTACACGGATGGATCTAAATTAGGGGACAAAGTGGGCCTGGGGTTCTATATTGAAGACCCAGAAACAGAAATATACCACCGTTTACCTAATCATAACACAAGCTTCCAGGCAGAAGTATGAGCAATAACGGAATGTGTAAATTTAATTAGAATAAATATGGCGCCCACAGGGCTTAATATATTTACCGACAGCCAGAAGGCGATTTGTGCGATATCAGGTGATAGAATTAAATCTAAGACCGTATTGGATTGTAAGAAAGCTTTAACTGAATACTCTCCCAGAGGTAAGGTTCACATCATATGGGTACCAGGCCACTCGGGAGTAGTCGGCAACGAAAGGGCGAATGTAATAGCTTTAAAGGGAAGGGAGCTCGATGTAGTTAACCTGACAAAACCATTCGACGCAACAAAAGCTGAATTAAAAATATGGATGAGAGAATCCCATAAGGCCTCTTGGAATAATGAAACGGTGGGTAGGACCACAAAGATTCTATGGGGTGACCCTGATGAGAGCAAGACGAGAAATCTCCTCAAAATGAGCAAGTCTGAGGTTAGTATGATGGTACGTATTCTGAGTGGACACACAGGATTACGAGCACACCTATACAAAATTGGACGTGCGGATTCAGACGAATGTAGAGCATGTGGAGAGGACAGTGAAACTCTGGAGCACTTTCTTTGCCATTGTCAGGCATTCGTCGAAGTTAGATCCAAGTATCTTGGAAGTGATGTTATTCCGGAAATAACATTCTTAACCAACACCGATTGGAATATTCTTAGGAATTACGTCCAGGAAACTGAGTTTCTGAACATGGAAAAATAATACATTCAGTGATTTTTTTTTCTTTCTTGAATTGGAGTGCACAACAGGCCCGATAGTGGCCTAGGTGTATTTCTTCGGATTTGATGTAGTATACATCCTCCTATCAACCTAACCTAACCTAATCGAGATAACAATAAAAATCTATGATCAGGTAAATATGCCATCAAAAATGTATCTTGATATAAATTCGGCTGCCATTTTTCAAATGCAGCTCAAATCTAAAAAACCATGAAGATATGTATTTGACTACTCAATAGAGTGTCCCGAAAGACAGCACTTTTGAAAATCTTATATAGTTAGACTTCTCGAACGATGCATAAAAAGCATTGTTCATTTAAAATTTGGATAAATTGATCTTTTGATATCTTTTTATACTTTTAGAAAATTATGAACCAAAAATTCTGCACAACTTTTTCTGTATGTAGCGCCGTATTTATTCTAAGCTTTTCAAATTAAATAATAATTTTGAATAACATGGGAAAAATAAAACAACTAATTTGAAAGTGTCCTTAGTTCCTTACCAGTGATTGAGAATGCTGATTTAAGTATAATTTCTAAAAAAAAGTTTCCTAAATGTTTCTAAAAATTGGTAAAAATTTCCTAATTAACCCTTAAGAGGATACCAAACAGTAGTGGCACAACGAAACTCTTGGGCCTGGCTGGGACCCCTTGTATTTTGTATGGAATTTTATAGTTAAAACTATGAAATCAATAAAAAAAATAAATTATTTAAAAATTAACCAAATTTATTAATATTCACAACATAAAATAAGTTTGTGTAACCAAAAAAAACAAAAAATTCAGTTATTTTAAAATTTAAAATAACTGAATTTATGTTTTTTTTGGTTATTTTATTTTAAAATTTAAAATAACTGAATTTATGAATTTTCTATCATGAAGCTTTCTTTCATCGAAAGCTTTCACGAATTTAGCAATGCCTTCAGCAAATTTTTTTTAAAAATTAGGGATCAGATCTTGAAATAGTTTCCATAACGATATCGACATTGTTATTCATTTTTTGCACAAGCAGCTATTTGATGAATTGTTGAAACAGAAAATAAAATGACTGTTATTCTCTTGTTATTTTTTACACACTAAAAATAAAATGTTTTCCAAGAATTTTTCTGTACTCTTATACCCCATTTACACATACACGAAATCTAGTAGATTTCATTTAAAATCTTTTTTCAAATCTAGTCCGTTTACACTTACTATTCTTGACATTTAAGAAGATTTCATTTTTTCTAATATTTCTTGAAAAAGTGTGTGATATGAAAAATAAGAAGGAAAAATGGGATATTTATCAAAATTCCATTTAAAATAAAAAAATAGATATTTAAATATAACATTACCTTTTATTTTAGATTAACTTTTCATTCATGTTTTTCAATTTATAAAAATTTTGTCGACATTTTAATTTTTTTGTTTGTTTTGTTTTCCTCTTTTTTCTTGTGTAGTGTCGTATTTTTTAGTATTATTTAGGAAAAAACAGAGTTGCATCACTAAAAACTATTAGATTTTGAGTAGATTTTAACGAAATCTAGTTACGAAGTAGATTTTGTTTTGTATGGGAAATCTAGTTAAAATCAAGTAGATTTGGCTCGAAATCTCATAAGTACTAGATTTCGTGTATGTGTAAATGGGGTATTATTTTCATTTTTTCTGTACTCTTATTTTCATTTTGTTTTGTAAAGTAAATGAAATACTGCTGTATAAATAGTAAATATTTAGTTTTGATTGCACTTATATCCATTTAAAACATTACTAGTTCTGACCAGGCCTTGGAGGCATGAATATGAACAAAATTTTATTAGGGGCGATAACCATGCCCACAATACAAAAATTTTATTTTTTTTACATTCTTCTGTACAAAACATAACTAATGAGGAATTCATAAAATTTCAAGAAGATATCTCAATTCTATTAATATAAAAAATTTAATTAAATCCAAAAAATGTCTGGCCAGGCACTGATATCCACTTTGTATTTGTAAATTTTTAAGGGACATTTTTGTCCAGAAACTGACTTTAAGTATTAAACAAAATGCAGAAAAGTATAATAACTTTTTTATCGTTATAAGCTAAATTTTGACATCCATTAAAAAAGTATAGTCATTACAGACAGAATAATTTTATTTTAGAAGAAACCCGAGCAACGCCGTGTACGCGCAGCTAGTGTAGGTATATTTAAAACAATCGGTTCAGAGGTTTTAATTAAATAGACTAAAACTTTCAACAACAGCGCCATCTGTAGGATATATAGAGAACTTCGTACAAATTCTCATTATTTTTTTAAATACACATTATTTTTTTCAATTTGAGCAATAATTTTAAATATGACTTCAAGTTTTATAGGTACCTAAATATTTCTGCAAAATATTATTAGTATCGATATATAATTGATCCCACACTCTTATAAGATCCGCTTCGGAAAATGTCTTTTTGATTAAACGAAAAAAAATCCATTTTTGTCAGTTTTTATCTGATTTCAACGTTTCATATCTTATTTTATTAATAAAGATATGGGCTAAAATATGAAATAAATAATAAAATAATAAAATATTATTATTAATATTATTATTATTATTATTATTATTATTATTATTATTAATTATTATTATTATTATTATTATATATTATTATTATTACTTATTTAATTCATTATTACTATTATTATTATTATTATTAATTATTATATATTATTATTATTATTATTAATTATTATTATTCTATTATTATTATTACTTATATTATTATTATATTATTCTTCATATTATTATTTATTAGTATTAATTATTATTATTTAAATTATTATTATTATTCATTCATTACATTATTATCTATTCTTTTCACTTCTTCTTCTTCTTCTTATTCTTCTTCTTCTTATTCTTCTTCTTCTTCTTCTCTTCTTCTTCTTCTTCTTCTTCTTCTTCTTCTTCTTCTCTCTCTTCTTCTTCTTCTTCCTCTTACTTATTCTTTACTTCTTCTTCTTCTTCCTTCTTCTTCTTCCTTCTCCTTCTTATCTTCCTTCTTCTTCTTCGTTTCTTCTTCTTCTTCTTCTTCTTCCTTCTTCTTCTCTATCTTCTTCTTCTGTCTTCTTCTTCTTCTTTATTCTTCTTCTTCTTCTTCTTCTTCTTCTTCTTCTTTCCTTCTTCTTCTTCTTCTTCTTCTTCTCTCTTCTTATTCTTCTTCTTCTTCTTCTCTTCTTCTTCTCTCTTCTTCTTCTTCTTCTTCTTCTTCTTCTTCTTCTTCTTCTTCTCTTCTTCTTCTTCTTCTTCTTCTTCGTCTTCTTTCTTCTTCTTCTTCTTCTTCTTCTTCTTCTTCTTCTTCTTCTTCTTCTCTTCTTCTTCTTCCTTCTTCTTCTTCTTCTTCTTCTTCGTTCTTCTTCTTCTGCTTCTTCTTCTTCTCTTCTTCTTCTTCTTCTTCTTCTTCTTCTTCTATCTTCTTCTTCTTCTTCTTCTTCTTCTTCTTCTTCTTCTTCTTCTTCTTCTGCTTCTTCTTCTTCTTCTTCTTCTTCTTACTTCTTCTTATTCTTCTTCGTCTTCTTCTTCTTCTTCTTCTTCTTCCTCTTCTTCTTCTTCTTCTTCTCCTCTTCTTCTTCTTCTTCTTCCTCTTCTTCTTCTTCTTCTCTTCTTCTTCTTCCTTCTTCTTCTTCTTCTTCTTCTTCTTCTTCTGCTTCTTCTTCATTCTTCTTCTTCTTCTTCTCTTCTTCTTCTTCTTACTTCTTCTTCTTCTTCTTTCTTCTTCTTCTTCTTATTCTTCTTCTTCTTCTTCTTCTTCTTCTTCTTCTTCTTCTTCTTCTTCTTCTTCTTCTTCTTCTTCTTCTTCTTCTTCTTCTTCTTCTTCTTACTTCTTCTTCTTCTTCTTCTTCTTCGTCTTCTTCTTCTTACTTCTTCTTCTTCTTCTTCTTCTTCTTCTTCTTCTTCTTCTTCTTCTTCTTCTTCTTCTTCTTCTTCTTCTTCGTCTTCTTCTTCTTCATGCTTCTCTTCTTATCCGTCTATACTTGACCCCCGCCGAAGGTCCGCTTCGGAAAATGAATTCAACGCTGTCACTTAAAAAAAGAGTGGCCTTTGAAAACATTGACTCACTTTATATAACTAAATCCCACATTTAAATTCTGCCCTTAGTAAATGCCCTATACGCTGATGTTAATATTATTATCGATATATTATAATAAAATTCAGTAAAAACACTAACAAATTTTTAAAAATAAGTAACAAAAGAATCGATTAAGCGTGCTTTGGTGGTAGGCAAATAAAAGTCTACATAGCCGAATATACAACAATTTTGTTTCCTTTTTTCATCCCTTCTTGTTCATATTTTTTCATATACATACATATTTTTCTTTAATTTTTAGTAAAAAAAATGTAACTCAAGTTTTGTAAAAATGTTGAACATACTTGAACCATAGAGAAATGCAGTAGTGAAACTTGTCATTATTTTTTTTAACATAAAGTAGGCCTTTCACACTATGGTTGCTATGAATTCAACACAACCTGTGAAAGTTTCCCCACAGCTATTTGAGAAATAATATCTAAATTAACAAGTAAGAGTTGTATATTCGGCTCTGCCCTTCACCATATGTGTAAAAAAAACGTCAATAAGAATTTTATAATCAGAATGTCCTGTGTACATAAAAGCCAAAAAGTATCAATCATAGAACGAATTCAATTTTATTTTCTCTAGGTCATGACAAAGGAAAAATATCCTTTTATTGTTCTCGCCGCTAACTCAATTTCATGTTTCTATGTTCAAATATGGTAGAAAATTCAAAAAGTATCTTTTCACTTAATCCGGACTCTAAAGCTTAATTTCATACAGAAATAAATTTACCGTATGGT
>NW_023997902.1:0-15811 GCF_015586225.1 Lucilia sericata
AAAATTAATTAGTTAAAAGTTATAAGGGGCCAAAAAAAGATACCAAAATCACCTTTGTTACACATTTTTACCCCTTAAAAGTACGAATTTCAAAAAGTACCAGACACCCATCTGCTCATTTAAAAGTAGATACAGGTGCATTTAAAATTTTTCTTGTGTTACTAATATTGTGTAAGATAATTACCCGTTTTCCCCCTTTTTACACGTAAATATACAAATTTCCAAAAATCCCTCCTTAGTGGATCTACATAACCAAAAACACATCTACTGTCAAAATTTCATGATTCTAGGTTCAGCCGTTTGGGCTGTGCGATGATGAATCAGTCAGTCAGTAATGCTACTCTTTTATATATATAGATTATTTGATTGTTTGACATACATATTTTTATGAAATTTCGCGTATATATTCCTGTTAATATTTAACGACTTTTTAGTTAGCGCATAACAGGTCCGATAGAGCCCTAGGTATATTTCTTCGGATTTGATGTATATACATCCTCCTTTCAAACTTACTAACAAGTTAGTTAGTTAGTTAGTTAGTTAGTTAGTTAGTTAGTTAGTAGTTAGTTAGTTAGTAGTTAGTTAGTTAGTTAGTTAGTTAGTTAGTTAGTTAGTTAGTTAGTTAGTTAGTTAGTTAGTAGTTAGTTAGTTAGTTAGTTAGTTAGTTAGTTAGTTAGTTAGTTAGTTAGTTAGTAGTTAGTAGTTAGTTAGTTAGTAGTTAGTTAGTTAGTTAGTAGTTAGTTAGTAGTTAGTTAGTTAGTTAGTTAGTTAGTTAGTTAGTTAGTTAGTTAGTTAGTTAGTTAGTTAGTTAGTTAGTTAGTTAGTTAGTTAGTAGTTAGTTAGTTAGTTAGTTAGTTAGTTAGTTAGTTAGTTAGTTAGTTAGTTAGTTAGTTAGTTAGTTAGTAGTTAGTTAGTTAGTTAGTTAGTTAGTTAGTTAGTTAGTTAGTTAGTTAGTTAGTTAGTTAGTTAGTTAGTTAGTAGTTAGTTAGTTAGTTAGTTAGTAGTTAGTTAGTTAGTAGTTAGTTAGTTAGTTAGTTAGTTAGTTAGTTAGTTAGTTAGTTAGTTAGTTAGTTAGTTAGTTAGTTAGTTAGTTAGTTAGTTAGTTAGTTAGTTAGTTAGTTAGTTAGTTAGTTAGTTAGTTAGTTAGTTAGTTAGTTAGTTAGTTAGTTAGTTAGTTAGTTAGTTAGTAGTTAGTTAGTTAGTTAGTTAGTTAGTTAGTTAGTTAGTTAGTTAGTTAGTTAGTTAGTTAGTTAGTTAGTAGTTAGTTAGTTAGTAGTTAGTTAGTTAGTTAGTTAGTTAGTTAGTTAGTTAGTTGTAGTTAGTTAGTTAGTTAGTTAGTTAGTAGTTAGTTAGTTAGTTAGTTAGTAGTTAGTTAGTTAGTTAGTTAGTTAGTTAGTTAGTTAGTTAGTTAGTTAGTTAGTTAGTAGTAGTTAGTTAGTTAGTTAGTTAGTTAGTTAGTTAGTTAGTAGTTAGTTAGTTAGTTAGTTAGTTAGTTAGTTAGTTAGTTTAGTAGTTAGTTAGTTAGTAGTTAGTAGTTAGTTAGTTAGTTAGTTAGTTAGTTAGTTAGTTAGTTACTTCGTTAGTTACTCGTTAGTTAGTTAGTATTACTTCATTTTTATGATTTTTTTGTTATTTCAAAAAAGGATGTATGAACAACTTATTTAAAACTCCACCGATTTCTATGAAATTTCATGTATAGATTCTTGATTGTATTATGCAACTTGTAATCATACAATTTCCTTAATTTTCTAATAAATTATGTAAAAATTTAATTTCCTTTTTTCCAAAACTTTAAAATTAACTGAATTAATTTGTAATTACAAATTCAATTTCTTTATAAAATATGATCAAATACTGCTTTTATTTAAAAGTGTTTCTTATTACAAATTACATATATGTATATAGTAAATTTTTATTGCTGTTATCAAAAAATTTCCCTAAATATATGTAATTCTAAAGATCTCATAACAATAAGAAAAAAACTTTTTATTTTCTTTCATGTATGTAGTGCTTAAATATTTTTTGTGTTTTTATTGTTAACTGGAATTGTTTTAAAGCTCTTTTTTATCTACACAAACTTTGATTGCAGCTTTGGCTTTATTTTTACTCTTTTTTATTACTGTTCATGTATGAATAACAAAAACGACTACAACAATAAGCAAAGACATTCATCATTATTTGAACAAATACCGAAATACATTTTGTGGTCGTTTATTTATTTTCTTTTTTTTTAGCTTTACCCCATTGTCTGTCGGTCCGTCCGTCCGTTTGTCCGTCCGTCTATCCCTTTAGTTCATTTGGTTTGAAATAATGTAGAGGCTGGATTGTTTTCATTGCATGACAGTTATCCTGACATATTTAACATTTAACTGCAGGGTGCATGCTATATTTTTATTATGAGTTGTTGATCATTTCTTTGGTTTAGAATTTGTTTCTTTTAGCTGGTCGTTTGGTTATGGTTGTTAGATTACTTTTACTTTTGTTGTTTGGCTTTAGTTGTTTTAGAATTATAGGACTGTTTTCGAATTTTAACAAAAAACCCATGTTAAACTAAAAATCAAGTGTTAGGGGGAATTTCTATATAACACACTTTACTATAGAGTCATATTTTTTCTAATAAAAAGTAGATTCTCGGGAAAATAAAGTTTTTACTTTCAATCAAAAGTTTGCTTTTCTTTTTAGCAATTACCATGATGTAGTACATTCCAGATTCGTCTAATTCCAAATTCTGCATTGCATTTATTTTCTTCTAGATTTCCTTATGAATCATTTTCCATACTGTTGCTCTTTTTTTCATTCTTTTACTGTTCCAAAACAGTTGTATAGAAACAAAATAATACTTTTAGAAATTTGATTGCAAGTTTGATGATTAATAGCTTTGCATTGTTGCTTAAAAAGAATAGAGAAAAAGTATAGACAAAGTTATCATTTCTATTTCTGGATATTGTTCAGTTATTGAAGTATGAGTGTTCATGCTGTGGTAAATATTTTTTGTTATCATTCATTTGGTGACCATTAATGGAAATAATAATAATAATAAATAATAATAATAATAATAATAATAATAATAAAAAATAATAAATAATAATATTTCCCACTGATTTTGAGAATGAATGATTTGAAAGAGGAAATATTAATATATGCTTAGACAAGAATGAAAATTGGCTACAGAAAAAGTATGAGGTCAATGACTTGATATTGATTAAGAGATTTCCTTAAATAATACAAGTCGAGTAAATAAGTATTGACTCAACAACAGTAGTTTTTAATTAAATTTGTTATAATTAATTTACTCTTATGTATCTATTGTATGACGTATGTTTTCTAGCTAGTCTTATTTAAGTTTATTTTAATAGAGCTTTTAATTTGTACCACAGCAAAAATATCAACACTCCTTTAAATATGCTTTAACACATCCTTTTGTGTCGACAGACCTACCAAGTTATGAAAATCAATTTATTTTGACCAACATATTTTTGCTTTTATAACCCACTCTTCTCTTTTGCGGAAAATCTTTTTAAAGGCTGTAGGTGTGTGGTTGTTTGGTTGGTTATGGGTGTGAAAGCGTATGTTTGTTTATGATTTTATAGCATTTATTAGAAGGTGACTTACACATTAGTAAACAAAAAAATCTACAATGACAGTAAATCTATCAAGTCATGACTAAAAACAGTCACAAACATGACACGTGAGACATGCATTCAGTCACTTACTCACCAGCAAAGACTTACACACTCACTTACTACTCGTGCTACAATGAAATACACAATTGAATGGAATGACTGAAAAAAAAACAAAATTTTTCTAGTATAAACTAAAACAAACAGTGCCAAAAATATAAAAATACGAATGTTTGAACTTAAGAAATCGCCAAATACCAGAAATCGTTGTAAAACCCAAACGAATTCACCAGTGAGAATGAGTAAATTCACCACACTATCAATTATAAATAACCCTTAAAATTTTAATGAGTATTAAGGCAAAGAGAGTAGTAGAGCGTTTTGTTTGTACTACTCTTATACAAATATTTGTATCTTTTGTTAAAGTTAGTCTCTTCTCAAATATTATTAACTTTAAGAAGTATTTTAAAAAGTTTTGAAAAATGTCATTAAGTTTTTCATAGAATTGAAATAGCTTTAGATTAAATTGTTTACTAAAGAAGTGGTACACTTTTAATGATATTCTTGGTAAGAGTTGTAAGAATTAGTTCGACAGGGTAGTTTGTAATAGCTTCAAATGAAGAAATTCATTTTTAAGTAAATTTCAATATTTTATTAAAATTTCGATTTTGTTTTTGTTTTGGAAATCTTATTATTAGAGAAAACCTTATTTTCCAATAAAATTCGTATTTTTTTTTGTAAAAGTCCGATTTATATCCAGTGGACACATAGTGCGAATTCAAACGAATGTAGAGGACAGTGAAACTCTGGAGGCACTTTCTTTGCCACTGCCAGGCTTTCGTCAAAGTTAGATTCAATTATCTTGGAAGTGATGTTATTCCGGAAATAACATTCCTTGACTAACACTGATTGGAAGTTTCTTAGGAATTACGTTCAGGAAACTGAGTTTCTGAACACTGAAAAATAATTCATTCAATTCCCTTTTTTTCATGATAAGGAGCGCACAACAGGCCCGATAGTGGCCTAGGTGTATTTCTTTGGATTTGATGTAGTATACACCCTCCTATCAACCTACCTAATATACTGTTAAAGATAAGCCATACCTCCATCAAAGGATTTTCTACCCAGAATCCAGCTAGCTAGAAAGGCAGCTTTTGAGAAGACGAACACGTTAGAGGAAAATAGGCGCCAACTTATGTCTAAGCTGTGAAGAATCTTTCATTCTGGTCCGAATTCGATTCTCTAATGAAAGTATTTATTTTCGTGAAATTCCGAATTTCCAGTGAAATTTAAATTATCTAGTGAAATTCCAAATTAAGGTGATATTTTGATTTTCTACATAATCTTTGATATTATCGAAATTACGATTTTTCATAATTCAGTGAAATTTTGATTTTCAAGTGAAATCTACAAATTTTACAAAAGCACAAGTTTCTTTATAGCTTAAAAATCTTAGTATTTTAGTAATTAATTTAGCAACCATTAAAATATTGTAGGTCAAATGATACAGATTTCTGTTTATTAAAGAAAAAATTAAAGCCAAACAATACAAAATTTCGTCACAGGATTTCATATTCGCTGTTGTTGAAATACCAAAGGAAACGACACAAAATGCCGGTATAAGTTGTGGGAACAATAAACAAAACTAGGAAATCACAATAGTACAACAAATAATCATACACGAAATACATACGAAATTGTAGTAAAATACATACTCTCTCACTCTCTGACGAAATTTGTGTTACTCGTCATAAAAATTTAACGGTTAATGTTTAAATAAAACTCTTATATTTGTGCCACATTTATGTAACTGTAATAAGTACTTGCTCTCCAGCTTTGAGGTGAATAATGAAATGTGAGCAATTTTGTAGTTTTTACTCTCTTGGAGTAAAAATACTGGTGAAAAATGCCAGTATTATTTTCACATTTGGTGTTATTTGTGTTGAACTTAATGACGACAAACAAAAATTCCTTTGGATGACGATGATGTTTTGTACCAAACGAACTTTTACCGTTCCAAATCAGTTAACTCGGAAACGTGGTCATGTTAGTTGTAAACGAAATAACGAAGCGGCAATATTAAAACATTTGCAAAAGATTTTTTTTTTTTTGAAAGCCAGTGCTATTTTTTCCTGGAATTTCTAAACAATTATTAGAAAATTAAAAAAAGGCTAATTCGTAGAACTAAATTATTAAAGAAATTATTTGCATGGTTAATTAAGAAAAAAGAAAATTAATAAAAATTGTTAAATAAATTGGTAGAAAAGTAAATTATATGAATAGAATTTAAGCAGCTTAATCAGCAGAATGAAATGAAATAAATTGTGAAAATGTGGCAAATGAAATGAAAAGAAGCTTTAGCAGTGATTTGTACCAATTTACAAAATGTGTAAGAGTGTAACGTGTAATGAATAAATGAATGAATGAATGTTCGTGTATGTTAAAATCATGGTTTTTACTGGTACTACCACAACCTCCACAACCAGTATAACAATAGAAGAAGCAACAACGCTAACAGTAACCCACAATATAATTTGTTAGTACAATTTATAAAAATGCCAAAAGTGTACAAACGTAAATCCATACAAACCCTCAAAACCACATACAACATTCACTCACCTGCACTTTCTCCCCCCACCCCCTACAAGTAAATTACAAACAGAATTTTGTGAATAAAATAAATTTTAAAGAATTTGTTTGTGCATTTTTTTTTTGTTTTTTTTTTTGCAAAATGTGTAAAATAAAAATGTACAACTATAAGTTTATTTGGTGAATATATATGTTTGTGTGTTGGTGTTGGTTTGTATGCTTGAATAAATGTGCATTTGGTCTCATACATCTACACAAACATAGACGTTTGTTTGTGTGTATGCAAGTTTAGATGAGTGTACTTTAAATATATGTTGCAAAAAAAAAATGTGCAAATGTTAACCTGGTTTTTATGAAAATAAAGTTGTTTTTTTTATGAAAATAATATTTTAATGTTTCCCCAACATAAGTGCAGCAGCATATGTACTACATCTAAAAGTTATGTAGCTTTACTTTAACATAAGTGCAGTTGTGTGATTATTTATACAAGTATGTTAACAGAGCATTTATGCAATAGAGAGAAAATAACAACAACCAGCAAGTGATACTAAAAAACCTATAAGCAATTCATAAAAAAATATCTTAAAATAAAAGTGAACAAAATAAAAGAAATCTTTGTAGAGAAATACGATCTTAGCTTATTGATGGAGCAAGTGTTTTTGACATTTAGTCAGTCTTGCCTAGAAATACTTTGCTGTAGGAAAATTATACAAAAAGAATTCCACTCAACAATTTAAACATTAAATATTTTCAATTGAAAAACAAACCAGCTCTCAGCCAAAGCAGTCAGACAAAAAATTACTTGGTCAAGTGGTAAGTTAAATAAATTGTTTGTTTCTATAAAAATTTAAAATAAAAAACAAATAAAACATTATTATTGTTTTAAAAAATAAACTTTATTTAAAAAAACTATAAATGTTTGACAATTTTTATTGAACATTTCACTTTAATTTGAAATATCTGCTTTCATAACTAAAAATTTTTAAATAAAGTCTCACTACAAGTCATTGAATACTACTGGGTATTGATAGGCAAAATTTCAGGAATATATCTTGAATAAGAAAAAAGTTTTTCATATATCCTTTTTTCGAACGTTGGAAAAATTTTGAAATATTTTACTTAAAACATAAAATTCAATTCAAAAGCAATTGAATGTGAAAATTTTAGGAATATAGCCTGAGAGATAAACAAGTTGTTCATATATCCTTTTTTGGTACCTTATAAGATTTTCAAGAAATATTGTAAGTAGTCATAAAGAACAAAAATTTTGTTAAAAGTATAATTGCTTCTCTAAATTAGGCGTATACTTAACTTATTTGTAAGATCAATAAATCATTAACACGTATACGTAGAGGTGTCGTTAACAAAAGCAGTGCAATTTCACTTGAAATGGAAAAATGAACATGAAGTTTTTTTTTGGATTTTACCCTGCAAAAATTGAGACTACTCCGTAAACGCATGTAAAGAGTACTCCTTAAAGGACTGGTCCAAAACTAATCTAAATATATGGGAAAAACATACTGCATTTAACATTGTGATCTCTTAGGTGAGGACCACGTAATCCATCAATGCTTTACATCGGTGTAATCCAAAACTAGTCCCTTGCTGAAATTGTGTGAGTACATGAACCGCAACATGGTCCTATGGATCATGTTGTTTTCAAAAATAATAAACATGATCCATTACTACATTACATAGGACTACTAAACGGATCATGCACTCCAATAATGATTACTTAAATGGATTATATACTCCAAAAATTTTTGAAGGGGAGTTACAATTTTGCCTCAGAAAGTAAATCAAAATTCTGAACTGTTTGCAAGATATGACCCTGAGAAAATTAGCACTTTTTTGCAAAAATTACACCGAACATTCATATTTTGAAAATTTAAATTGTTGACTAAGTTGACCACAAGTCATAGAATCCCACCAGATGTGATTAGAGAAAATTTTCGCAAAAATATCTTAAGTAATTATAAAGTTGTTCATATATCCTTTTATAAAACATCATCAAGTTTTCATGTTAACAAGGAATGTTTTATTTAACACATGTATGTAAATGTTTAAGTCAAACTTTTAATTATAATTCAATTATAAAGCAATTGAAACTGAAACTATTTTCTTATAAAAATGCTGCTATAGCTCAAAATTGTTCAATTTAGTGTCACTACAAGTCATAGTATTTGACTAGGATTTCATAGAAAAAATTTCACAAAAATATCTTAAGCGGTTAAGAAGAAACTTATATATCCTTTTTTTGGAATATTTAAAAATTTTTATGAAAATAAAAAAATATTTAAATAAAAATACTTTGCTGTAGGTAAACATATACAAAAAATCCCATATTTTCCATTGAAAAGCAATTGATAAAGTAAACCAGCCATCAATCCAGCTAGACATTGAAATATTCAGTCAAGTGATAAGTTAAATAAATTGTTATTTCTACAAAATTTTTATAAAAATATTTTTCTATAGCCTGCTTATCTTATCAACCAAGAATTTTAGGAATTTTCTGAAATTTCTATTAAAGCTTTAAAATCTATTTTAAAGAAATAAATATATAAATTTCATTCACGTGCTCTTTCATATTCTTTGCACAAATCAGGTGATTTTATTACATTCATTAAACTTTTGTTATTGTATTGAAATACTTGTTGTAATTTCCACAAAGTTTCCTGTAATTTTTTTCTTTTACCTTCAAAAGCCTCTAGTTTATAATTCAATTTAAAGCAACTTAACGTTAATACAAAGCATATTGGCAAAAGTAGAAAATTGCTTAAGAAAAAAAAAATCTCTAAAAAGAAACTTTTTTCCTTCAACATTCTTTTTATCAACTCATTAAAGTCGTTATTCTGGGAAAATCTTTTTAACATTAAATTTTTGTTAAACCTGCTGCTGTTTGGTATCAGTAGCAGAATTAAGCTTTTGCTATTTGTTTTACAAATTTTGTTTTGGAAATTTAAGGCATAAATATTAAGTATAGATTTTCTTAATTATGTTTTGTAACAAAAACAAAGCAAAACACATAAAAAAAGTTTTGTAATTAAAAACGTAATGGGAAAAATCGTATTGTATTACAAAAAAATTCATTGGGATTATTTTTTAAAAGCAGATTAATTAGTAGAAAGGAAACATCTTTAAAAAGGTATATTTTATTATAATTACAAAAAAATTTATAAAACTCAAAAAATTATACCTTATACTTATACCTTAAGTCACATATTACATGATTGTTTACAAATTGTATATCTCGAAGAAGGTCTAGTTTGTACTCAATGCAGCTGCAGATGAGGAATTACTCCTAAAATTCCATACAAATCTCAACAGCTAATAATAAATGAGATATATATTTCGATTTTACTCCACTGTGCTTGATTGCATGTGTACATTTTCAAGAAAATATTTTGTGTATTTTAAAACTTCTAAAAAAAAACAAAGAACATTTTACTTAAAAACAAAAATTTGATATTATTTTAAAGGCTAAAAGCATTTGGAAAGAAAATTTTTAAGTAAACTTGAAAATTTATAATATAAAAGTTGTTAAATGCAACAAGGATTCAATGTACAAAATTTCATATAAATATGTTAAGTATTAAAAAACTTGCTCATATATCCTTTTTTTGTTTTTTGTAAAAATTTCAAGAAATCTTAAAATATGTATTGCAAAATAAAAATTAAATAGAAAATTTTATAAAAAACTTGATATTTATATAAATTTAGTAAGAAAAATCAAAAATTATTGTTAATCTATTAAAAAAATTTTCAAAAGCTTGATATTTTTATTAAGATTTTTTAAATGTTCAAAATTTTTTTATTTTCTAAATAAAAATTTTTAAATTTCTTTAATTACATGTTGTTAAATGTAACTAAGATTGTTTGTGCAAAATTTCATAAAAATATATTTGTAATTAAAAAAGTTGTTGATATTCAAAAATATCAAATAAAATAATGAAAAATAAAAACTAGAAAAAACTTATTTTCAAAATTGAAGTTTTACAATGTTTTTTAAACTACATGTTTTTAGGTGAAACAACTATTGTTTGTACAAAATTTCATCAAAAAAATTTTAAAATTAAGGGGAGTGATTCATGTATCCTTTTGTTGCATGGCAGTCAATTTATTGATAAAATATTATAAATATGGTATGTGGGGTTTTTTCAAAGTTTCAGTTTTAATTTGGAAAAATTTACTCAAAATATTCACCAGTGTTCCATCTTTCTGCCAACATAAGGATTCGGCTACAAAAAAACTGCTTATTTGTTTGCGGTCAAGACCGAATCAAAAACAGTGAATCTTCTACAAATAGAGAGAGGAAGTGATAGTGTACTTCATCGATCGCTACAGGTTCCTTGTCATTGTCTGGCCAGATTTCTGCAACTTATAAGAAGTAAGACTGATTTGGTCTCATTAAATAAGAGACATTATTCTAGCGCCATGGATATTTGACTTTGGTTTCCATTTATCTGGTTGAGCAGGCTTCACATACGATCTCCTACACTTTGGGTCATCCTTTTTACATTCTTCAAATCGTATCGGTCTATCGGCTTCAATTCGTACAGTATCCAATTTTGAATCAATGAATCCTGCTGCTTGCAAACGTTTTGAATTTGCTGCTTGAGTAGCTTCCACTGGATGGATGAGTTTACCAACTGGACTGTTTGTTCGACTAGCTTGGGCGATTTTTATATTCTGAACTGCCTAGGAGTACTTTGAAACAAATGGAACACTTTCAGTATAAGCTTATCTAAGCAATCAGTGTGATTCAACTGCTAATTTTCAAATGAAAAACAGTAAAGTCCCGTCTTACGAGACTTTCGATGTTTAATGAGTTGAAAAAAATTATAAAAAAAATTCTGTTTGAGGAATCACTGGTTCTCAAATTTTGTGCTTTTCTTTGAAAGGAGCACGTGGGTTTTACAATATTCGAAATTTTGGTATAATGATTTTATCATTCCGTTTGTATCACATCGAAATATTGATCATATACCCACAAAAGTATATATACTCTGGATCCTTTTTAAATTCTAAGAAGATCTAACCATGCCTGTCCGTCTGTCTGTCTATCCGTCCGTCTGTCTGTCTGTCTGTCTGTCTGTTGAAAGCACAATAGAGTCCAAACGGAAAGACTTAGAGAGTTGAAATTTTCCAAAAATATTTCTTATAAAGTTTGTTTGGTTTGGAAAATGGGCAATATCGGTCCACGTTTTCGCATAGCTCCATACAATTACAATTTATTTAAATAAGAATTTTGAAAAAAAGAATTAAAATCTCTTTAATTCAAATATATTAAAGAATTTCATAACCTCTCAGACTTCAATTAAAACCACAATAATTGCAAACAGATGTTGAATAAATTATATTTTAATTTTATTCTACTTAAAGACATAGTTGACCCAATAAAAGACTAAATAAATTTAACCTAAATTTCATAAAAATTATACAAAAATTGTCAGCAGTTGCTATTGCTCAGAGGAACTATTTAAATAAAACCATTTTGCAAAAAACTATTACTGGGATTCACACGAGACACTAATAAAATATTTCGCTAAAAATAGCAAAACATCTGAACTCAAACTATTAAAAGCAGACATCATTTGAAATGAAAGTTTTGCGTTTTTATTTATTTTGGTTTTCTTTTTTAATAAACAACTTTATGACAGGGTAAAAAGAAAACTGTGACTACCATAATTGTTATTTGCATAAAAACCAAGTAGAAATATTTAATATAATATTTAATATTTATAAAAGAGACGACTCGGAGCAGCGTGAAAAGAGAAAAAGGAAAACAACATGCAAATTTTTTATATAATTTTTTTTTTCAAGCAAAAGAAGAGCAGAAAAATGAAAATAAAACGTTATTATGGTAACAACACAAAAATAAAATACACCAGAGAAATAAACACATGCCAAGCTAAATAAATGTAGCTAAACCAAACCATTCTAACAGAGGCAACCATCTAACTCAACCTTTAGACTAAATGCAACAAAATACTTCATAAATTCTGGCAAAAACAACAGCAACAACAAAGGTTGAAATAAAATAAAAATATATACAGCAACAAATACTGTTATTTTAACAAACATACAAATGAAATGTGAAAAATATGAAATAATTTTAAAATGAATTATGTAGTACTAGCTGCTAAAAAAAGTCGGGTAAAACAAAACAGAATTATTGTTGCTGGATTTAAAAAAAAAAAAAAAATTATGAAGAACAACGTGCAAATTATGCAAATATTTGTAGAACATAACACTCCATACCTTAGAATTCTTAACTCCCTCTCTGTGGTACCAATACCTCTAGGTTTTGTTATATAGAATAAAACAAATCATGCCATACAACATTATTCCTTAGACAGTATACATACCACAAATATACTACAGCTACCTACCAACATCATTCCTGAAAAACAAAAATAAAATGTTGAAAAAATACTTGGCATTTTTCTCTCGTTTTTTTTTTTCATACCAACTTTGATGTTTAATAAGTGTGAAAAAAATAACATTAAAATTTCTAGTATTTGTTAAAAGGAAAATATTTTCATCAACTAAAATAAAGACGAAATAAGTTAGAAAGTTTTTTGAATACGGTTAAGACGAATTTAGGATACCTCACATTAAATCGGGAATACCAAAGAGCAGAGAGTGGCACAATTAACACAACAAATCGGAGGTAGGGAAAGAGCACTTCTCCGGTTTCTTCCTTCACAAGTGCGAACGTTCTCAAATGAATAAAACACAAACAAAACAATTCGGAAAATTAATGTTTCACTCTCTTTGCTATGTCTGCATTAAATGCTTTATATGTGGATGTTTTAGTTTTAAAACAGCTATAGGCAGAGAGCGCCAAATGAGCTATTTGTTTGTTTTCTTATACCAACATATGTTAGTCTAAGTTTAAGAGAGATAATGAAATGAGTATCAAAATTAAATTAACCAAAATCGTAAGATTCATAATGACAACATCTTATTAACATAATAAAACGGAGGTAGGCAAAGAGCTCTTCATACATCCAATGTCTGCATTAAATGCTTTATATGTGTATAGAATAGGTTTCGGATGAGATCAACCAATTTGCTCACTGAGTAGCTTCGTTTGTTTTCTTATATGACTGACTGATCGACAGATCTGACCGAGAGAGAGAAGCTTACACTTTGATGTTGAGTCAGACAACTCTTCTTAAGGAGACAAAAACATATGTATGCGATCATTAAGGGGATATTTCTAGATAGTTTTGCATTTGAAAACAAGCAAAAAAGTATAGTCGGGCTTAGCCGACCATATGATACTCTACACCAGTTATGAATATTAAATGTGATTTATTTTTCATAATAAAGCATTTATCTTGAATATTACCTTTATTCCGATTTATTTAAGCAATTTATTGACAAAAAACTTATTTTCTAAAAGAAATAGGAGCAAATGTGGACCGATCCCGATAAAATGGGGGGAGATAGATAGATAGAATTTCATTGCAATAACAGTGCTAATAAATGAATTGCGGATATTTAAGTCACTTTCTGAAAGGGGCTAGGGTCAAATAAAGTTCGATCATTTCAAAATTCGGCAGGGTCATCAAGGCTTGTTTAAAACTTAGTTGTACGAACTTTCTTCGAGATACATTTATATTATACATAATTATGGGCTCAAAAGCCCTTTTTGGGGGGTTCAGTTGTATGGGGGCTAGGTGAAATAATGGACCGATTTTAACCATTTTCAATAGGCTTCGTTCTTGGGTCAAAACAAGTGTGTATTCCGAATTTCATCTTGAAAATTGCGACCTGTACTTTGATAACAACGTTCACATGGACACACGGACGGACGGACACCGTTAAATCGACTCAGAAAATGATTCTGAGTCGATCGGTATACTTTAAGGTGGGTATAGTACTAATATTTTAATGCGTTACAACATCAGCACAAACGCATAATACCCTTCCATTAAAGTGGTGTAGGGTATAACTATTAGCTTGGAGTGCTGCAAGAGAAGAGCATGTGGGGTCATAGTGACGATTGAATTCAGGTTTCTAAGGACATAATTATGAAATAAATAGAGTGTTTGAAATATATTTCCGCCAAGAATATTTTCTCATTTTTGTTGAAATGTGATCATGTAGTGGTTGTTTAAAACCCCAACTTTTGTTTCTCAATTTATTAGCACTTTTTAAAATCTAAATTAAATATTTCATAAAGTCACACACGACGAACAACTTGTTGTAGAGTATAAATTAATAAAACACTAAATGAAAATAAAAAGTATGAATACCAAATGTGAAAAATAAATTAAGTTTCTATTTAGAGAAATAAAAAGCAATAATATATATAGTATATATCTATATATATATATATATATATATATATATATAATATATATAATATATAATATATATATATAATATATATATATATATATATATATATATATATATATATATATATATATATATATTTAAAACGTTTAACTAATAAAACAAGCAAAAAAAAAAAATTAAATGAAATATAAGTATGTATAAGCCAAAAGAAATACTTCATTTATTCATTGAGTTCTGGTAGTCAATATATAAATATTTTTTTTTTCTTGGTTTAAACAACTTGCAACAAACTCATTCCAAAATTCTCCTCTACCATAAAACGTTTTCTCTTTCAGTTATTTCTATTTAATTTTCAATTTAGTTTTTTTTTTTCTTCAACATTTGAGTTCATTTCTATTTGAAGGCCGTTTCCATTTAGAGTAATGTTTGTTCAAGAATGTGGTCTTAAACTGTTTTTCGTTTTCTTTTGTTTCGTTTTAATAACCAATTTATTTCTCTTCAGTTATATTTTTTTATGGTTTTCTTTACGCCAAATATTTTCATTGCTTGAGCACAAAAATAAACAAGTATTTAAGGGAAATATTTAGCTGAAGAAGAATAAAAAAACTATATTAAAGTAAGGAAAAAACAATAGATAAAGACACCACCAGGACATAACCAACACAAATGAAGTGTTTTATACAAGAGCTGTCAGTCAAACAATTTGTATGTGTGCTAACCCAATAAATGATATTAGAAGATTTCTTATGTTGTTCTCGAGTCAAAAATCTAACAAATATTTTTATAAATTAAAGATTATATCTGCACAAGTTGTCTAATAAGACCAGCAAGAAACGTAGGAATTTTTAATATTATAGACTGAAAGTTTTAGAAGCTATTCATATATCCTTTTAAAATGATTAAGAAATGTTCATTTAAGCCTAAAAAGCTTTCTCTTAAATAAAATTTATGAGAAAGTATTTTTCTATATTGTTTAATAACGTTAAGCAATTATAATAATATTTTTGCAAAAATTTTAAAAGTTTTGTGTGAAAATTGTTGATATTTTGCAAGACTACAAGTCATTAGATGCCAACAGGATTACATGTATGTAATTTTATATAGCAAAGATGGACAATAATGAAGTTGTGCATATATCCTTTTTTATTAATTAAGAATTTTTATAAAACACTTCATTTAAGTTTATGAAACCGTGATTTTTTGTTCTTTTTTTATAGAAAAAAAAGAGCAATACCAATACAACATCAATTTTTACAAAAATATAAAATAAAAAGTTTACGTAAAAACGA
>NW_023997903.1:0-15789 GCF_015586225.1 Lucilia sericata
ATATTTAGTACAATGTAAAAAGAAGAAATAATAATGAAGAGAACTAATTAAAGAAAAGTATATTAAATGTAATAAATCCGATAATTTTATGAACTATTTAGTATTTAAAAGTAAATTAAAGATGTATAAATAGGAATTAAATTTAAAAATTATAAAGAAAGAATTAAAATAATTGTTTTGTGTTTTGTTTATTATAAAGTAAAGAATAACAGAGCATCTAGGGACATTCTCCATCTGCGGTTTTTTTGATAATCTGTAAGAGTAAAAGGGAGGGAGGGAATAATTAGTTTTATTTTCAAAGAGTGTTATTAAAAGTGTAACTCACTTTGATTGCGTAGACAATTTTCAGTTTTTAGTATACAATAATTGGTAAATGTTTTAGTGTCGCCTTTGTCATCTGTTCCACAAATTGGCTTATAGTCCTGCAAACTCACAATTGTGCACCTCACAGTCACGTCCCTTTGGGGAAGGCGGAAATCAGGGGTAGGATAAAAATAGCCACTGTAAATAAAGATTTAAAAGAAAGGAAATTAATTAGATTCTAATACTTTATTAGTGGGCGTAATACCTCACCCACTTCAAATTACAAAATGAAACTTATAGTAGCTTCCAGATATGCAGAATGATATTGAAATAGTATTTGTAGAATTTGTAATATTCTAAGATTCTGTCATGCTAGTCGTTATGTCTGTCTGACTGAATATCAGACTGACCATTTGTTTGTCTTTTAAAAGCATGATAGGAACCAAACGGTACGCAATTTCTCGAGATAACGTTTCTACACTATGTATCCAGAATCATACTGTAAAATATGGCGATAATCAAGTACCCATACCTTCAGAGGAATTTCTGCAGCCTCGATTAACATGGAAATTTTGTATCATACGGATAGAACCAGTATTTATGACATTAGCTCGCTTTAAGCGAATAACTGAACAAGAACTGAACTAAAAACTGAACTAGAACTGAACTAGAACTGAACTAGAACTGAACTAGAACTGAACTAGAACGAACTAGAACTGAACTAGAACTGAACTAGAACTGAACTAGAACTGAACTAGAACTGAACTAGAACTGAACTAGAACTGAACTAGAACTGAACTAGAACTGAACTAGAACTGAACTAGAACTGAACTAGAACTGAACTAGAACTGAACTAGAACTGAACTAGAACTGAACTAGAACTGAACTAGAACTGAACTAGAACTGAACTAGAACTGAACTAGAACTGAACTAGAACTGAACTAGAACTGAACTAGAACTGAACTAGAACTGAACTAGAACTGAACTAGAACTGAACTAGAACTGAACTAGAACTGAACTAGAACTGAACTAGCTAGAACTGAACTAGAACTGAACTAGAACTGAACTAGAACTGAACTAGAATTGAACTAGAACTGAACTAGAATTGAACTAGAACTGAACTAGAACTGAACTAGAACTGAACTAGAACTGAACTAGAACTGAACTAGAACTGAACTAGAATTGAACTAGAACTGAACTAGAACTGAACTAGAACTGAACTAGAACTGAACTAGAACTGAACTAGAACTGAACTAGAACTGAACTAGAATGAACTAGAATTGAACTAAACTGAACTAGAATTGAACTAGAACTGAACTAGAACTGAACTAGAACTGAACTAGAACTGAACTAGAACTGAACTAGAATGAACTAGAACTGAACTAGAACTGAACTAGAACTGAACTAGAACTGAACTAGAACTGAACTAGAACTGAACTAGAACTGAACTAGAACTGAACTAGAACTGAACTAGAACTGAACTAGAACTGAACTAGAACTGAACTAGAACTGAACTAGAACTGAACTAGAAACTGAACTAGAACTGAACTAGAACTAGAACTGAACTAGAACTGAACTAGAACTGAACTAGAACTGAACTAGAACTGAACTAGAACTGAACTAGAACTGAACTAGAACTGAACTAGAACTGAACTAGAACTGAACTAGAACTGAACTAGAACTGAACTAGAACTGAATAGAACTGAACTAGAACTGAACTAGAACTGAACTAGAACTAACTAGAACTGAACTAGAACTGAACTAGAACTGAACTAGAACTAGAATTGAACTAGAACTGAACTAGAATTGAACTAGAACTGAACTAGAACTGAACTAGAACTGAACTAGAACTGAACTAGAACTGAACTAGAACTGAACTAGAACTGAACTAGAATTGAACTAGAACTGAACTAGAACTGAACTAGAACTGAACTAGACTGAACTAGAACTGAACTAGAACTGAACTAGAAATGAACTAGAACTGAACTAGAACTGAACTAGACTATGAACTAGAACTGAACTAGAATTGAACTAGAACTGAACTAGAACTGAACTAGAACTGAACTAGAACTGAACTAGAACTGAACTAGAACTGAACTAGAACTGAACTAGAACTGAACTAGAACTGAAACTAGAACTGAACTAGAACTGAACTAGAACTGAACTAGAACTGAACTAGAACTGAACTAGAACTGAACTAGAACTGAACTAGAACTGAACTAGAACTGAACTAGAACTGAACTAGAACTGAACTAGAACTGAACTAGAACTGAACTAGAACTGAACTAGAACTGAACTAGAACTGAACTAGAACTGAACTAGAACTGAACTAGAAATGAACTAGAACTGAAAGAGAAAGAAAGAACTAGAAAGAAACTAGAAAGAACTGAGACTAGAACTGAACTAGAACTGGACTAGAACTGAACTAGCATTTTGAATAGGCAAGTCGATCTTGTAATCTATGTACTAATCTATGGACTGGTATATATCAGTCTGGGGACTAGTCTATAGACTTATCCTTTTGCCATATTAGGAACTAGTCAATATACTAGCCTATGGACAATCGAATAGTGGTGTTTAAGTATTTTCGTTGTCTACAAAATGCTATGATCCTTATTTGTAGGATCTATCATTATAATCGTAAATATTTCTACTAAGCTTTCTATAAGTGTAAAACGAAACACTTTAAATGCTAACTGAACTAATGATTAAAGACTAGACTTTAAATTCGACCACCCAGCAGCATTCTCATAGAAAATTCTTGATAGAATCTTAATATATGGCTCTCATTTAAGGGTTAACTTATGACAAGTTATCAAATGTACTACTATTTCATACAAATACTACTACTTCCCACCATATAAGTCTAGTCAGATTATTGGTATTCAGTGCGTTTGTGTTAGTAGTAGATTAAAATAATTAACACTCGAATACATCATCACACATAGCGAACAGAGAGAGCAGTACGAAAGTATTTCTTTCGATCGCATCGTAATAAAACGTCGCCAGTTGGTCTGGTGTGGTCTGCTGTTTCGTATTCCATCTATTATAGAATTCTGCTAAATAGTATGAAAACATTATAAGAATGTATGAATGTATTTATTTACTCATTCTAGTAATAATTTATGAGGGGCGTAAATTTATTTATTTATTATTCACTAGCTGCTACTCATCGCTACATCTTGTGGCATGTTTTATTAATGATTTGATTCTATAGTTTTTGTTTTTTTTTCTATTTTTCTTTCATTAAAATCATCGCGTAATAATCATAAAAATGTAATAAAAATGAACTCTATGAATAAATGACTTCATTTAATCTATTTGTTTAAACGCAAAAAAATTATTAAAAAAAAATTGTTTCTATTTCGCTGATGTGAATATAGATGGACCCATTTCTGTTTCTTGTTTAAGATTATATATATATATATTTTTTTTTTTGTTTTAAATGTACTTGAGAAAAAATTTTTATTATCATTTTCAATTTATTTTCTATATTCATGCGTTTTTGTTTAAATTTATTCATTTCTTTAATTATAATTATTTGATAATACATCTTTTATATAGTTTTTTCTTGTTGGTGGTTTTATGGTACATAGTTTATAATTGAAAATAGTTTTGAATATTTAGACATTTTTTTATATATAGTTTTATGTTTAGATTAAGGCCGGCCATTGAACTTTAATTTTTTTGCACGCATTAGTTTTGATGTCAAAGAACTTTCAAGGAATTGTCTGGCGATTATTATGCCAACATGTGTTGTCAACATTATGCCAACAATGTTATTAAGATGTCTTCAATATGTCTGTAGATATTGTTTACTTCCAGACATGTGTTTAACTCAAAATGTACCATTTCGTCCTGAGGTATGAACTAAATCCTTAGATAACCATATATCAAACACTTAGATTTTCTCATAGACAATATGTATATGATGTATGACAGGTCTCGAAGATAGTTCCAATAAGTTAGGAAATCATGGAAGGGACTGATTTTGGATCATATCTTCGATTTTACTTAAAAGCATATCTAATCGAATAATCTAAGATTTGGATTCCAAAGTTATCTGTGACCTCAAAAAAAACTAATTTTAATAAACAGACAGACATTTGGCGCGGAAGATTTTTTTTCCGAATTTTATTATTAACTTTATATTGCCTTTTACTTAGTGACAAGTAAAATTTAAAAAAAAATTAGTCATAAACCTAATATAGATATCGTTACCCTAATATAAGAAGTCTCTAACAATTAAATTTATATATAACTAGCTATACCCAGTGTACTTTGATATCCTAAAAACAATATAAATAAAAACCCCACTTTACGATTTTTTAAGATTCTAGCTCTGATGGTTTCCCAGATATACGTTTTTTTGTATTTACTTCATATAGCAGATTCCATGTTCGCATGAATGTCAAAGTTTTTTGTGCAAAATTTGAGGATTCTAGCTCTAAAAGTTTTCCAGTTATACGAATTTTGATTTTGTACATAAGGGAGGTAACCCGCCCCTAGTTAAAGTCCGCCACTTTATTACTTAAGTGAGGATTCTAACTCTTAATAGTTTCCCAGACATGCAAATTTTTGTGTTTGATGCATATGAGAGCTACCACACCCTCTATTGCTAGTCCGATAATTTAGCGCTTAAATGTTAACATGGATGTCAAAGTTCTTTGTGTTTGGGGACTATAGCTCCAATTTTTTGACTCATTCATATGGGAGGTGCCATATTGCCTCTATTGCTAGTGCGGCCATTTTCCCTTAAATTGTTCATATGGATTTTAATGTTTTCCGTGCAAAATTTGAGAATTCTAGGAGGTGCCACGCCCCCTACTGCCAGTCCGTCCATTTTGTCCCCAAATATTCACATAGATGTCAAAATTGTCCATATAATATAATATTGCAGTTTCTTAGATATGCCAATTTTAATAATATACTTCAAATTTCGAAATATAAATCCTTCTAGACATACAGGAAGATTCGGTCCAGCCGACAAACAAAAAACACAATTCTCTCAAATCTTAAGAAATCTTAACAAATTCTGTGAGAATCGACTGCTTTACTAGGTCTTATCAGAATAAAAAAAAATTTTAAATCTTGAGTTTATTATATATTGTCATCTTCCGAAAATTTCTTTTACTACCATCAAAATATTTTGGGTTATATACGGACTTGCCGTAGAATCCATTGATTTTTCTCATGCAGTCTAATGTTATCGATTCTTTGATCTATAAAGTATTGAATTCTAGATCGAACTTAAAACCGATAACATTGAATTTCATAAAACGAATATAAATAAATTTTGTGTCGTTTTCAAATCCATAATGATTGTATTTTAGGACAATCCTGATTGATTTTGCCGTTACGTCTCCAATACATCTAATTATTGGTCATAAACCTAAAACATGTTTATACATATATATTATATATTCTTTGTCCTTAGGGGATATTAAGATGATTTCGTTATGTCCGACTATCTGTCTGTGAAAGACATGATAGGAAAAATTAATTCATCCATAATACTATAAGATTTGTTGTCGTTTTGAATTTCAAATGATTGGATTCTATGGCAATTCCAATTGATTTTGTTATTCTTATTATTGAACAGAAACCATCAAACATTTTTTGGGATTTTAAGATAATTAAGAAAGCACGTAGGGTCTTAAACGAAAAGGGGCTAAAGGTATAAACTTAACAAGTGTTATATTCGGCTGTGCCGAATCTCATAAACCCACCATCAAACTGTATGCCATAAAAGGATGCACTCCTATACACATCAGGGTGATATTTGGAATATATCTTAAGTCAATTATTTTTAAAAACAAAATATTCCTGTTCAATTTTTAAACCGTGAACATACATATATGGGCAGTAGGGTCAATTATGGACCGATTGTCGTAAAATTTGATGGAAAATTTTCGGTTCGTATAATAAAGTTTTGTTTCGATTTTCATCGCACTATTCGTATTTAAGTTTGTACCGATCTACATAAAATTTGTTTAAGCGTTTTTAGCTCGTAAGGAACTGACTTGAGTCGAATTTCATCGCTATACTCGTTTTATTTAAGTCAGTAATGACAGTTAAAGCCATTTTCTGATATGACCTTATGTGCGGTTAGGGTCAATTATGGACCCATCCACATTAAATTTGGTAGAGAGATTTTGACTCGTTAAAACTTCTCATATTTTTAAGGCAGTAATGAGCGTTATAGTAATTTTCTGAAGGGATTTTATATGGGGGCTAGGGTCAATTATGGACCGATCCACAGATTTTGATTCATATGAAACTTATTTGTGTCGAATTTCAACGCTATACTCGTATTTTTAAGCCACTAATGAGCGTTTAAGTTATTTTCTGAAGGAGACCTTATATGCGGGGTAGGATCAGTTATGGACCGATCCTCATAAAATTTAGTAGAGAGATTTTGGCTCATATGAAACTTATTAATATAAAATTTCATTGATATACTCGTACTTTTAAAACAGACATGCTCCTTAAAGCTGTTTTTCGGGGCTCCACTTATATCGGGGCTATCCGAAAATTACCCATTTTCAATACCAACCAAACTTTAGCTATAGAGACTATTTGTGGAAAATTTTTTCCTCTAGCTCATTCCGTTCGGATTCTATTGTGCTTGCAGCAGACAGACGGACGATCTTAGAATTTAATAAGGACCCAGAATATATATACTTTTGTGGCTCTATGACCAATATTTCGATGTGTTACAAACGAAATAATACACCTTCTTTTTTTTGATGGTGGCTATAAAATTATTTTTATATTCTGGGTCCTCATAGTATTTTAAGATGAATAATGATGGTTTGATCAGTCCATCAAATTTAGGCCTATTATTTATTTGTCCCTACTCATCCATACAAAGGCTCTTTAATAGAATCAAATTATTTATAGAAAATTCGATATCAATGTTTTGATCATTAACTAAAATTTAATTCCAAGGATCGCTAGGAGTGATCTTATAGACTTGAGGGATAGTTTTGGAATTTTTAAGTTTTTTTTCGTTTTATATTGAACTGATCGTGTTAAAATTTTGAAAATTTTGTCAAAAATAATTTTGATTTTTACTTACTTGCTAAGAATAAGGCGAGCAGCTTCATGATGTTATTGATAATCCTTAAAGGGTTCAGTACAGCGAATTAATCCAAATATATATAGATGATTAATCCCAAAATTTAAAGTAATCCCAAGATGATTTAACAAATTTGGTTTTTTTTTATAAAATTACTAATATTTTTTTTTAAATTTATAAATTTTTTTTTATAAAAATTTATTTGAAATTAATACTTTTAGTTTTGTAAATTATTTGAACTTAATTTAAGAGACACACGTTTTGGTTGCTTTTTTTTTTTTTGTTTGAATAGTTTTAAAGGGTTTTTGAGAGCGTTCGTTACTAAAGTATAAACATGACACGATCACAGCAAATTGCAAACTGATCGATACAAAAATATTCAATCGTTCAAACAGGCTAAAATGCTGTGAACGCTGATGATGTTGTTGATGACGACAACGATGGCTGTGTTGTGCTTAAGATTTTTTTTTTTATAAAATTCGCATAGAAAGTTCAATTGATCTTAACCACAGTATATACGAGATGTTTGGCTATGTGTTGCTGTTGTATTGAGAATCTTTTAGTTGCGCTGATCCTCAACACACGTAGTTTTATTAGATACAAAAGGAAAACGAAAGAGAACAGGATTTTTGTTAAATTCAAAGAATTTCTTTTAACACAACCGGTAAAATTTTAGTTCGGTTCGGTTTTTTTTTGTATTTTTTTGCTGTTGTTGTTGTGACTGTTAATTTATGGGATCGTTTTGCTGCGTTCCCTTTTTTAGTTCAATTTTAAAGAAAAAATTTTGTTTTAAAGTAACGTTTTTGTAAGATTTCAAACGATCGCTAGTGGAGTTTTTATGCGTGAAATTCTGGGATATTTGATATTTATTGGATGTTTTTTTGTTGTATTTGGGTTCCTTTTTGTTGTTATTGTTGTAGTTATGGGAACTGTTGAGTAGTATTGTTTATATACTTTAAGCTTGTTAGATGTTTAAAGAAGAATCACAGAGATTTGTGCAAAGTTTGTTAGTTTTATAGAATTTTTTTATTGAGTTTGATATTTAAATAATTTGTGTTGTCGTTGTTGTTATTTTATATTTTGCTAATGTATTTGTTAGTTTGTATAGTTGTATCTTTTTTTTGCATGAATGTGTATTTTAAAGATATTTTATTTTGCTTTATTTTATATTCATTTTGTATTTCACAAAACTGTACTCTGTGCTGCGTTTTTTTTTTTTTTTTTTGTTTAAATTTCTTTAGAATTTTAATTTTTTTTTTTTTTTTTTTTGGAATTTTAAATTTTATTTTAAAAATTTTTTTAAATTTTTTTCAATCTCTTGTGCAGTTTAATACTAGTTGTTAATTCTTGCTCGTTTCAAAGATTACTAATTCAGTTTCATTTAATGCCAGACCATATTCATTTCAAGGAAATCTTAATCTTAAAGTTCTCAAAGTGATAATACTTTCACATACGCTTCACATGCTCTGATCTCTTAGCTGCTGCTGTCCTTATCAGTTCAACCAAAAAAAGAAGAAAACAAATAATGTGTGAAATTTTAACAATCAACAGCTCTTCTCTCTACTTAGGATCATGGTTTTCCTTTGATCTTGCCTACAGTTTTACTTGTTGTTGTTGTGGCTAATCATTAAATGTGATTGGTCCATCATAACGTCATCTTTACTAAATGAAAAAAATTTCAAAATTAAAAACAAAACTTATTTGTTTAAATAAATATTATTTAAAATTTATTATTTAATACTCTAGGGTATGGTTTCAACAAATTTCTATTCATCATTTACGCATGTTATAAGTCTTATCAACTACTCCTCTTTACACATTGACGACTATTGGTCTCATTGCTTGATGCTAATGATCATCATCTTGTTAATGATGATCCTCATTTGTTGCTTTATCTCTGCTGTTAAATAATTTATTTATTTATTATTTTTGTTTCTTGTTATTTTTAAAGGATTATCTCATTGTGTTCTAAATCTGTTCTATACGAGTAAATATGTTGAAAAAAAAAAAATAGTTTCAAATTCTTATCATTATTTGCACACGTGCTGGTCAAAAATATACACACATTGGGAAAACAAAACAAAAAAATAGTCTAAATAAAGATTACTACTACCTTCACTACCCTACCCAGAAAAATATTTGTATTACTATACTGGTAGCTAACAGTATCCATATGTAAATATTTGTTGTTTCTTTTTTGGTTAATCAGCTAGAGTGTGTAAATATCAAAAATGTTGTACGTGATGTTCAGAAGCGTATCTTAAGAAGGGGATTTCGTTTACATTAGTTACTGCAGTTATTGGCTTCTCTTCTTTCTTAAAGGACTCAGAGAGAAAATTTCACTCAATTAGATGCAGGCATGGAAAACCTCAGTACTTTAGAACTTTTTTCAGTACTTTTTGAAAATCTATATAGTTAGTCTATGTCCTAGTCTATAGTCTAGTCTATAGTCTAGTCTATAGTCTAGTCTATAGTCTAGTCTATAGTCTAGTCTATAGTCTAGTCTATAGTCTAGTCTATAGTCCTAGTCTAGTCAGTCTATAGTCCTAGTCTATAGTCTAGTCTATAGTCCTAGTCTATAGTCTAGTCTATAGTCTAGTCTATAGTCTAGTCTATATTAGTCTAGTCTCTAGTCTATAGTCTACTAGTCTAGTCTATAGTCTAGTCTATAGTCTAGTCTATAGTCTAGTCTATAGTCTAGTCTATAGTCTAGTCTATAGTCTAGTCTATAGTCTAGTCTATAGTCTAGTCTAGTCTAGTCTATAGTCTAGTCTATAGTCTAGTCTATAGTCTAGTCTAAGTCTAGTCTATAGTCTCAGTCTATAGTCTAGTCTATAGTCTAGTCTATAGTCTATCGTATAGTCTATCTAGTCTAGTCTATAGTCTAGTCTATAGTCTAGTCTATAGTCTAAGTCTATAGTCTAGTCTATAGTCTAGTCTATAGTCTAGTCTATTAGTCTAGTCTATAGTCTAGTCTATAGTCTAGTCTATAGTTAGTCTATAGTAGTCTATAGTCTAGTATAGTCTAGTCTATAGTCTAGTCTATAGTCTAGTCTATAGTCCTAGTCTATAGTCTAGTCTATAGTCTAGTCTATAGTCTATAGTCTATAGTCTAGTCTATAGTCTAGTCTATAGTCTAGTCTATAGTCTAGTATAGTCTAGTCTAGTCTAGTCTATAGTCTAGTCTATAGTCTAGTCTATAGTCTAGTCTATAGTCTAGTCTATAGTCTAGTCTATAGTCTAGTCTATAGTCTAGTCTATAGTCTAGTCTATAGTCTAGTCTATAGTCTAGTTTATAGTCTGTTTATAGTCTAGTCTATAGTCTAGTCTATAGTCTAGTCTATAGTCTAGTCTATAGTCTAGTCTATAGTCTAGTCTATAGCCTAGTCTATATCTAGTCTATAGTCTATTCTATTGTCTAGTCTATAGTCAAGTCTATAGTCTAGTCTATAGTCTAGTCTATCTCTAGTCTATAGTCTATTCTGTAGTCTATTTAAAAATTTCAATTTTCCACGCCTGATTCAGAACTATCTTTGAGTTTGAGTTGATTTGTAGTGTATTCAATATTTAACGAACTTGCTTAAGGAATACTACCGGATATCCCATTAAGACTTTTATAGTTTTTATTTTTTGTAAACAGAAACCTAAATTTTGTTTATAATAAGTCTGGGTCCAAACATGATAATACGAAAATAAAAATATGTCTTAGCAAATATTTGAAATATTTTTATACATAAAATGTTCTAAAAATAAATCTATCGCGTTAATATTTATGACAGACTACAGTAAACAAATTATTTTAGAACAATATTTATAGTCTACATACTTTAGAGTGGGAAATATACCAATAGACTCAGAATCACTTTTCATGAATGTTCGTTTGAATGACTGTCCATATGAAACTTGTGTGAAAGTTGTTTGTGGTAATAATGAAGATAATTTGATACATACACCTTTTTTGCATTCTTACCCGCCCTTTTATTGGACCACCCGAATGGAGCATTGGAACTCAGAATTGTGTTAATATTTGAACAAAAAATCAGTAAAACTTTATCATACTTTTTTCTAGACAAAAGTAAGCGACAATATCGAACCTACCACTTAGGTTACCCACAGACCCCAGTAATCCAAACGACTAGCTATTTTATCATGTGCTTGTCTGAGGAGGAAATCAATCGTCTCTTCATATATTACAAAGAGACAGTTAGAATGTTAGTCCAAAGGAAACAATGTATGGTATTAAACCCTTATACTTAGATTACTTAGAGACTGTAAAGTGATGACTGTCTCCGCTTTCGCTTACAAAAAGGACGCGATATGATTCTTTAGTTCTTAATAAATCAAAAAACTTTATGACGAAATCGAATATTTCATCATTATTTCGCATAGTTTGTGATAACAAAGTTCAAGAGTCGTTAGACAAAACAAAATTTATTTACGAGAACTATACATACATATATAGTGGAATAATATAAAACTTTTTAAAATTTAAATCTTTTATCAAAATTTCAAAAATATTTTAATTCATAACCTTATTAATTCATCAAACTAAAGAAGAATATTTTTTACTCTATTTTCAGATATCTCAATGCTATTCATCTGGTATTCGTGAAAGATCGAAAATAAAAAGAACGCCTTAACAAATTATGTTCTTCGTATCAGGTGAGTTCCTTTTACAATTTTATCTTTAATTAAAAAACATATTAATTGCTTTCGTGATTTAAAGGGCCTAAGGCCAAAAATTTATTTAACAAATGTGCCAAGAAGATAACATTTCTAAAATTGTGTAAAAATTCCAAACATTTTAGTGCTTAAAAAAAAAATCAATTTATGTTTGTAACATAAAGCCACACCAGCCAAAGTCCATTTGCCTGGTTTATCCTTAGTTTTTAAATTAAAAGTCCAAACGTAAGTGGGACCACGAGTGCGTGTCTTATAGACGGGACACTCATACATATTGCGCAAATCCTGTTTATCCTGGGTAATGGCCTGCAAAAAAGAAAAAAAACAATGAAAAGTATTAAAATAACTGCACTTATTACATGAGTGTATGTGTTAGTTTACATTAAAAAAATGGCGCCAAATTGGCAATGTTAATTTTCTTTAATTTAAATTTTTTGCATAATTTCAACTTGAATTTCAAATTGTTCAGTTTTGTGTTGTGTTTAACAAAAACAAAAAACCCAATCATATAGATATCAGCAAAACATGCATTTATTAATATTTATTTCTATGTATTTAGTTTTTAAGTTGTTGTGATTTATTTATGAATGATGGTATCAGGCTAGGGAAGTTCAAATTTTGAATACATATTTCCTGCTTTTAGCAAAAAAGTACTTTTGTTAGCGTTACATGTACTAAAGCCTTACTCTATAGTCCAGTCTATAGTCTAGTCTACAGTCTAGCCTATAGTCTAGTCTACAGTCTAGCCATTAGTCTAGTCTATAGTCTAGCCTATAGTCTAGTCTATAGTCCTAGCCTATAGTCTAGTCTATAGTCCTAGTCTATAGTCTAGTCTATAGTCTAGCCTAGTCTAGTCTATAGTCTAGTCTATAGTCTAGTCTATAGTTAGTCTATAGTCTAGTCTATAGTCGAGTCTATAGTCTAGTCTATAGTCTAGTCTATAGTCTAGCTATAGTCTAGTCATAGTCTAGTCTATAGTCTAGTCTATAGTCTAGTCCTATAGTCATAGTCCTATAGTCTATCTTAGTCTAGTCTATAGTCTAGTCTATAGTCTAGTCATAGTCTAGTCTATAGTCTAGTCTATAGTCTAGTCTATAGTCTAGTCTATAGTCTAGTCTATAGTCTAGTCTTAGTCTAGTCTATAGTCTAGTCTATAGTCTAGTCTATAGTCTAGTCTATAGTCTAGTCTATAGTCTAGTCTATAGTCTAGTCTAGCTATCTATAGTCTAGTCTATAGTCTAGTCTATAGTCTAGTCTATAGTCTAGTCTATAGTCTAGTCTATAGTCTAGTCTATAGTCTAGTCTATAGTCTAGTCTATAGTCTAGTCTATAGTCTAGTCTATAGTCTAGTCTAGTCTAGTCTATAGTCTAGTCTATAGTCTAGTCTATAGTCTAGTCTATAGTCTAGTCTATAGTCTAGTCTATAGTCTAGTCTATAGTCTAGTCTATAGTCTAGTCTATAGTCTAGTCTATAGTCTAGTCTAGTCTATAGTCTAGTCTATAGTCTAGTCTATAGTCTAGTCTATAGTCTAGTCTATAGTCTAGTCTATAGTCTAGTCTAGAGTCTAGTCTATAGTCTAGTCTATAGTCTAGTCTATAGTCTAGTCTATAGTCTAGTCTATCTAGTCTATAGTCTAGTCTATAGTCTAGTCTATAGTCTAGTCTATAGTCTAGTCTATAGTCTAGTCTATAGTCTAGTCTATAGTCTAGTCTATAGTCTAGTCTATAGTCTAGTCTATAGTCTAGTCTATAGTCTAGTCTTAGTCTAGTCTATAGTCTAGTCTATAGTCTAGTCTATAGTCTAGTCTATAGTCTAGTCTATAGTCTCTCTATAGTCTAGTCTATAGTCTAGTCTATAGTCTAGTCTATAGTCTAGTCTATAGTCTAGTCTATAGTCTAGTCTATAGTCTAGTCTCTATAGTCTAGTCTATAGTCTAGTCTATAGTCTAGTCTATAGTCTAGTCTATAGTCTAGTCTATAGTCTAGTCTATAGTCTAGTCTATAGTCTAGTCTATAGTCTAGTCTATAGTCTAGTCTATAGTCTAGTCTATGTCTAGTCTATAGTCTAGTCTATAGTCTAGTCTATAGTCTAGTCTATAGTCTAGTCTATAGTCTAGTCTATAGTCTAGTCTATAGTCTAGTCTATAGTCTAGTCTATAGTCTAGTCTATAGTCTAGTCTATATCTATAGTCTAGTCTATAGTCTAGTCTATAGTCTAGTCTATAGTCTAGTCTATAGTCTAGTCTATAGTCTAGTCTATAGTCTAGTCTATAGTCTAGTCTATAGTCTAGTCTATAGTCTAGTCTATAGTCTAGTCTATAGTCTAGTCTATAGTCTAGTCTATAGTCTAGTCTATAGTCTAGTCTATAGTCCAGTCTATAGTTTAGTCTATAGTCTAGTCTATAGTCTAGTCTATAGTCTAGTCTATAGTCCAGTCTATAGTCTAGTCTATAGTCTAGTCTAGTCTAGTCTATAGTCTAGTCTAGTTTAGTCTAGTCTAGTCTACTAGTCTAGTCTAGTCTAGTCTAGTCTAGTCTAGTCTATAGTCTAGTCTAGTCTATAGTCTATAGTCTAATCTAGTCTAGTCTAGTCTAGTCTAGTCTAGTCTAGTCTAGTCTAGTCTAGTCTAGTCTAGTCTAGTCTAGTCTAGTCTAGTCTTGTCTAGTCTAGTCTAGTCTATAGTCTAGTCTATAGTCTAGCCTATAGTCTAGCCTAGTCTAGTCTATAGTCTAGTCTTGTCTATAATCTAGTCTATATATAGGCTATAGTCTAGTCTACAGTCTAGTCTATAGTCTAGTCTATAGTCAAGTCTATAGTCTAGTCTATAGTCTAGTCTATAGTCTAGTCTATAGTCTAGTCTACAGTCTAGTCTGTAGTCTAGTCTATAGTCTAGTCTGTAGTCAAGTCTATATAGTCCAATCTATAGTCTAGACTAGTGTAGTTTATAGTCTAGTCTTTAGTCTAGTTATATTAACCGATATGTGGACTAGTGTATGAACGATTCTATGAACTGGACTTTTGACTAGTCCATCTACTTCTGTTTATGGACTGGTCTACCAATTGTTTACAATGGACTTGTTTTACGGAATAGTTTCATAACATATTTATGTACTAGTTTTTGGACTATTTTGTTGGTCAATGGTCTAATCTATTATATGGAATAGTGCGTCGATTGGTCTATTGACTTGTCTATTGACTGGTGTTAACTAGTTTATTAACTAACCTATAACCTAATTAGTCTACTGACTAGTTTTGGACTAGCCTATTGACTAATCTATTAGCAAAAGTTTTATATTTCAAAAATTATTTAAAATATCTTGGGTTTTTTAAAAATGTTTTGATCTAAAAAAGTGTTTTCCATCCCAGGCTTGTATAGTTACTTTTTTATTTGTTTTTGCTTTAATTGTATTTCGAATTTATTAGAAATTCTGTAGAATTTCTATGTATGTTTGTAAGTATAAATATAAACTCACTCGTATATTATGACCGGCATTGGGGGATAAAGTTCTTTAAGACGCGACTCCATAATTATACCTTGTTGTATATCCCATCTGGCGCCTTCCATAAATATGCCATGAACGTAGGCGCCTTCTCTTGGCGCTGATCTATAAGACAAACAAAACAACAGACAAATTATACAGTAGACAAAATTAAATCGCAAAAACTTAAAAAGCATTGAATTGAGCAAAAAAACACAATCACATATATTTACAAATTAAATT
>NW_023997904.1:0-19837 GCF_015586225.1 Lucilia sericata
TTTGAGTTATTGTAAGATTCTAGGAATTTACAGCCACTTCCGTACTACAGACTGATTCAATACTTATGTATATGAGATACAACAACCATTCCAAAATAAGTCTGGGGTAAAGGATAGTAGATGTGGAGTACTTTCTTACATCAAGTCTCTTAAATTCTTCAAACAAAACTTTTGACAATGGAATCTTGAGTCAACGTATCATTTGGTATTTGAAGTTCATCTTTTTCAAACACTGTGCTTAGCGTCTCAGATGGGATGGCCGCTGTTGATTCGCAACAGCACCTAGAGACGTAACCGGTAGACCGAAGTACGAATCTATCAAATTAGCCCAGACTTTGTTCTTACTCACAGTGACACACTGGCGTAATTCTGATATGAACAGAGTTTACTCTGAACATATCTGGACAAGGAAGGAAAATTCAATGGTATCATTTGTATATGATACCTTTAATCCATTATCATTCAATCCAGCATACTTTTCATTCATTTGACACATTCATAAGAGAAAAACATACGACACACTTATCCTATGCAAACGGGTGGGTGAGGCCCGCATACCCCAAATTCATCCCGTACCATATACAATTAACACCAACTTATTTCCAACGCTTAGTCTCACAGTCACTCCTCTATGGGGTATCTGTTGTTTCGGCAACAGCACCGAACTTATCCCGAAATATTGACATTACCTTACATCAGTCCTTTAAACGCTACTTACTCTCCCCGCGAATTTGGGTTTAACCACAGCCACTACGTGGATCCCGAAGGTACCTCAACCAACTGACCAGCCAGGACATAGTCCTGCGGCAACTGGCCACCAGATTATGTGGTTCTCTGGTTAGACCCCATGTCAAATCATACCAAGGACTAGCCGAGGAGTGAAGTGACATCACCAGTTTTATAGTCCCTATGAATTGCAATACACCAAGATGGGATCTAACATCAAGAAAACATGCCCGGGGGAAAATCCTACATGGGTACAATATGCTTGGAAATTCCTAGCAACATTAGTCTTTAGTGGACTTCAAAATTACCTGAAATGTAAAAAAAAACACAATTTCGCCACGCCAATTTTCCTCCCAGTTCTCCGCCCGTAGTCCATTAATATTAGATCTGACTACTTCAGTATAAGCTCCATTGCTGTAATGCAATTTTCAGCTTCCTATGTCATTAGAGGGCTTTAATATAAGCTAAACTGCTATTTAATATTGTCACGTACCTTTATCCTCTTAACTATCTGCCCACAGGCCAAAAATGAAAAAATCTGGGCACATTAGGATTTGGCCTAGATATTTTACTATATTTGTGAAAAATTTCAGCTCAGTAGTCTTCAAAAGGCTCTGGATTGACAAACAAATAATTAAGGAAATCATATGTATGTGTATATGGTTCTCTTACCTGGACTCAAGTGAATTTTACCTGAAGTGGTTGCCAAATCAGCCTAACCGAACATAAGGTTAATTGATATTGAAAATAGTCATATGAGTCCATGATTTCAACCAGCCCCCGAAACACAAATCGGAAACGTGTTAGTTTACTGCACATAAACTGTCAAGTAGGGAGATAGTTTTCACGAGACCCTAACAATCCCCCAATACAGTGATTGAGGCTAAAGTCGCAGTTTTGCCAAAGTCATGCACTTTTTTATGGGCCCCCAAAGAATTGGGCACTCGGTTTCATTTATGCTCATATCTTGCAAACCGTCATAAAGAACAAACATTTAAAATCTAATAAAATTCATCTTTAAGAAAAAAATCGCAAAAAACTTAAAAAAAATAAATTTTTATGTGTTAACCAAAAATATTTCAAGGCGTATACTTAATATTAGTAATATCGATAAATCATTAACACGTATACGTACAGTTGTCGTTAATGAAAGCAGTGCAATTTCACAATGTAAAATTTTTCACTTGAAATGAAAAAATTACATAGCCGATTTGTATATAACTTGCTTGAACCTATCTATTATATTTTATATACATCTTCGATAATATATCCACCCTTTCGCCGTCTTTCTACTCATTGTAGAATAACATTTGTACCAACTTATCAAACTTACGTAATTTTATGCAGAATTTTCTTCTTGGAAATGATTTTAAATTGATTATATTTCAGCAATTCCATATATTTGTAAACTTTTGTAAATACTCCTTTCCAGGAATAACAAATTTATGTCTGAAATTTTCTACAAATGCATTTAAAATGTATGTACATAAAACCTATACAAGTAAATAAATAATTGTAAGTAACAACTTATATTGTATAAAGACGTTGAAAGTGTTATCAATCAAACTAATTCAATTTAGACATAAATTGTTATTATTTAGACAGACTTGTAATAAAACATTTTCGATCTGGGTACTAATTCATAAATAGCAAAGTTTTCCATGTTTAATTTGAAGCATTCATTTGCAGAGAACTTTGTAACATGTGGTGCGGAATTAGAAAAGAAGGAAATTTTAGCAGATTATATGAAATAGCAAATATTTCTATACTAAGTGAATCAGGAGTACTTAAGTCATCACTACCACTGATTTGAGATTCTTACATTTATAAATTTATTTATTGAATGTATAACGAAAATTTCCAAATATTGACATATACTTTTAAAGAAGAAGAAGTTATTTAAATAACACATCCTAATTATACTTTAAATTAAAATTATAAATTTATTTATATACATATATATATTTGAAAATAAATAAAGTTCTTCAATTTCAAATAACTAAAAGCAAAGAATTTGTTATCATTAATTATGTTAAGGCCATTAGATGGACATAAGTAGTAGAAGAAAAATAAATGTATTTCTTGTGAATATAATCTTTATAAATGACACAAAAACAAGATAAACTCCAATTTCATTATAAGTCTTCGTGTTCATATATATTTTTTCCACATGTTTCTTTTTTGTCTTATCAACCATTAAATGATAACTCATGTTATTTCTTAAAACAAAAACCATATACATTTCTTACCATACTGTGATTTATATCCCTACGAATGTTATTTGTCTTATGACTCGAGTTCTTGCAGTTAGTTTAGGTTTCCACATGTCAATTTAATGCTATTTAAATTTGTTTAATGTTGTTGTGCATGAGCAAAAAAAAAAAATCGACTGAAAGAGGAAACATTAAGTATATTAATGTCCTTTTGTAGATTTTTTTTTAAATATGATGCTAAAGGATTATTAAAGTGTTGTACTAGGCAAAGAAAGAAAATTGCGAGTTTACTTAAAAACTGAAGCTGCAATTATGGAAGGGTATATAGACGGACGGACATACCTTGATCGAGAGCCAAGCGACTTAAAATGGTAATGTTCAACGGAGTCAGGCGGGTGGACTTCTGCTCGGTTATGTTCAGAATCTCTGATAAAGATGTACAACGAAACTAACTAACTAACTAACTAACTAACTAACTAACTAACTAACTAACTAACTACTAACTAACTAACTAACTAACTAACTAACTAACTAACTAACTACTAACTACTACTAACTAACTAACTAACTAACTAACTAACTAACTAACTAACTAACTAACTAACTAACTAACTAACTAACTACTAACTAACTAACTAACTACTAACTAACTAACTAACTAACTAACTAACTAACTAACTACTAACTAACTAACTAACTAACTAACTACTAACTAACTAACTAACTAACTAACTAACTAACTAACTAACTAACTAACTAACTAACTAACTAACTAACTAACTAACTAACTAACTAACTAACTAACTAACTAACTAACTAACTAACTAACTAACTAACTAACTAACTAACTAACTAACTAACTAACTAACTAACTAACTAACTAACTAACTAACTAACTAACTAACTAACTAACTAACTAACTAACTACTAACTAACTAACTAACTAACTAACTAACTAACTAACTACTAACTAACTAACTAACTAACTAACTAACTAACTAACTAACTAACTAACTAACTAACTAACTACTACTAACTAACTAACTAACTAACTAACTAACTAACTAACTAACTAACTAACTAACTAACTAACTAACTAACTAACTAACTAACTAACTAACTAACTAACTAACTAACTAACTAACTAACTAACTAACTAACTAACTAACTAACTAACTAACTAACTAACTAACTAACTAACTACTAACTAACTAACTAACTAACTAACTAACTAACTAACTAACTAACTAACTAACTAACTAACTAACTAACTAACTAACTAACTAACTAACTAACTAACTAACTACTAACTAACTAACTAACTAACTAACTAACTAACTAACTAACTAACTAACTAACTAACTAACTAACTACTAACTAACTAACTAACTAACTAACTACTAACTAACTAACTAACTAACTAACTAACTAACTAACTACTAACTAACTAACTACTAACTAACTAACTAACTAACTAACTACTAACTAACTAACTAACTACTAACTAACTAACTAACTAACTAACTAACTAACTAACTAACTAACTAACTAACTAACTAACTAACTAACTAACTAACTAACTAACTAACTAACTAACTAACTAACTAACTAACTAACTAACTAACTAACTAACTAACTAACTAACTAACTAACTAACTAACTAACTAACTAACTAACTAACTAACTAACTAACTAACTAACTAACTAACTAACTAACTAACTAACTAACTAACTAACTAACTAACTAACTAACTAACTAACTAACTAACTAACTAACTAACTAACTAACTAACTAACTAACTAACTAACTAACTAACTAACTAACTAACTAACTAACTAACTAACTAACTAACTAACTAACTAACTAACTAACTAACTAACTAACTAACTAACTAACTAACTAACTAACTAACTAACTAACTAACTAACTAACTAACTAACTAACTAACTAACTAACTAACTAACTAACTAACTAACTAACTAACTAACTAACTAACTAACTAACTAACTAACTAACTAACTAACTAACTAACTAACTAACTAACTAACTAACTAACTAACTAACTAACTAACTAACTAACTAACTAACTAACTAACTAACTAAACTAACTAACTAACTACTAACTAACTAACTAACTAACTAACTAACTACTAACTAACTAACTAACTAACTAACTAACTAACTAACTAACTAACTAACTAACTAACTAACTAACTAACTAACTAACTAACTACTAACTAACTAACTAACTACTAACTAACTACTAACTAACTAACTAACTAACTAACCAACGTATATTGGGTTTGTGCTGATATTTGTAACGCACAATAATATTGGTCCTGTGCCCATCTTCGGATCATTAGAATCATAGAATCATTTTCTGAGTCGATTTAGCTCTATCCATCCGTCTGTCCGTCCATCCATGTAAACCTTGTAATCAAACTATAGGTTGCAATTTTGAAGATAATTCAATGAAATTTGGTCATGATCTTCTATTATCCCAGGGACGAAGCCTATTGAAAATGGTTACGATCGGTCTATTATTTCACCTAGCTCCCATACAACTGAACCCCTGAATAGGGCTTGTAAACTTTGTAATCAAACTACATGTCGCAATTTTGAAGATAATTCAATTCAATGAGACGAAGCTTGTTGAAAATGGTTAACATCGGTCCATTATTTCACCTAGCCCCCACACAACTGAACCGGACTAATAGAGCTTTTAAGGTCATAATTATGTTTAGTATACTAGTATCTTGACAAAAAGCTGCAAAACCAAGTTCTATACTAGCCTTGATGAACCTCATGAATTTTTTAATTATAGGGTCTCATTTGACCATAGCTCCTATTCAAAGCCCCCTTCAAAATTAACAGGTGTAGGGTATTATATGGTCGGCCTTGCCCGAATATAATCTTATAATGCTAAACTCTATGTCGGCTTGTTTATATTTCAACATTTATACATTGACCTACATAATAATCAAATTCATGCTAAACTATTTTCTCAACTATCTAAACTTTAGTAATTAATTTCACTATAAATATTTCTTTAAAACTAACTAATGTCTTAATAGTAAAACTCAAAAAATGAGAAAATGTTGAATCCCTATAACAGTAGATACATACAAATGTATGTATAAATGACCATAACACACATATACACACATAATCGATTACTTTTACAATTGTCTTAACTTAGACAATTCATTTTGGTTTCAGTTCTAATGGTAATAATTTTTACGATTGCTTCTTTAACTCGTACTACTCCATAATCAGGCCACACTTGCAACCATTAAGAACTCTATCTATATTCTAAACATATTTCTTTTTCCATGACTTTTACCCCGCTATCGAACGGAAAATATATGTAGAGAAAAAAAAAAAACGAATATTAAAAGAAGAAAAAGTGTCTTCTTTCATAGAGTAAATTTGTATGTATGTCGTATGTTTGTGTTGCACATAGACACATGCTTATATGTATGTTGCACGAATACACGCACACAGCTACAAGTGATTGATGACATCGATAAGTTGTTATAAATTACACAAGATTTTCTTCAACTTCATATTATGGAGTACAAAAATACAGTTGCATATTTATTTTATTCTAACACCAACACATACATAAATTTAAAATATGCATATTAGGTGGGTTCCTTTTATGCTTTGGTATACCAGGTGTAAAAACTCGAATATTGAAAATTTGCTTCAAGTCCGAGAATATTAACCTATATACCTGTCTTTGCTGTGAAGAGTTTTCGGTCGTCTTAGAATCATTTAGTAAGACCATTCTCTGTCCGTCCATCAGAATTATCTTAAAACTTAGATTTGTACTTCACATGTAGAGCTTAAATGGGCAGCCAGTTTGAGTCAGAAGATTTGTGAATTTAGGTCCAATATTTTTCTTTTCGATATTAACCCTAATAATATCTTTGTATGTTTGTTTTCATATAAACTTAATGTTAGAATATTTGATTTATATATAGTCGTAAGATTGTTTGTAGAGACATGTGTACTTGTCCTTGTTCAAAGTGTAAGATAGTAATAGACAATTGGAACTTTTTCGCAAAAAAAATTTAAGAAAAAAGTAAGTACGTTTATTCTGACGAAAGGTAAAGTCTTGCAATCAGGTTATTTGAAGGAGTTTGTAAAGAGTCCAGCTTTCCGTTAATTCATCTTGGCCATCACCATGTAAAAGTCATATGTTTCTATAACACAAAATGGTAGAACTTTATATATCACCTGTAGTCAGTCGATAGAATTCTTACCCTAACATAACTAGTTTTTAAAGCTTTCACAATTCGTTCTAAACGCATCCGTTTCACAATCTTTATTTCTTATAATGCTCTCGTACATTTATAAAAATGTTTTATATCGTAAAATGTACTTCTAGTACTTCTTTTTCCTGTGTACTTTAAAAAGATTATGGAATACTTGATGATATTTGTATGTACATATTTATAAACTACATATGCTTCATTCTTTATATGTACACTCAATATACTACTACCAAGATGAGACATTACAAAGTATAAAACTAATCTTTTTATCCATTTATTTCTTTTGATGCCATAGAAGGAAATTGTACAAAAAGACTGACTGGCAAATAAACACATGGAATAAAATTAACTTGTAACATTCCTTTTGTAATTCGATTGCAGTTAAAGGTCAAATGACTTAAATAAATAAGAAAGAAATACTTTGACAATTTTATTTATTTATATTTAACAAACTTTCTTACACACATATGTATTTAGAGATAATAAAGTAATGGAAAGATAAATATTTAAGAAAAATGTTTAATATATTACAAAGGAATTTCTTGAAACTTTGTATGGAATTTTTATCATTTCGAAAGATATAAATATACATACATACGTACAATGTCGTATCATTACCTATCATTCCATAACCTATGTACGTCATTCCAGCAATTAAAGTATAATTTGTTAGTTTGTTTGCTTCCAACCGAAGTTGAAACACACTGGCTTGATTTCAATCTCAGAAGGATGAATATTTTATGAATAGATACATTTCTTGCGATATGACTAAAGTCATATCGTCTCTCTTCTTGTTTCAGGATCAGTAATATAGCTAAAAAAAATTAAATGAAACTTTGAATCTTAGGTTCAACACTATTCTGAGAGAGGGATCACTTGTCTGATAAGAGGCGATGGATAATCATAAAAATGTAATAGTTTATCTACATATTGACAAGTCGCTCTATTAGCCTGTGGTCAATTCTATGGATTAGTATCTTAACTAGTGTCTAGACTAAATAATCTATTGACTAGTCTATTAAGTAGTCTAGGGACTAGTCGATGAACCAGTCTACTGACTAGTTTATAAAAAAGATTATTATCTTGCCTAAAGATTAGTCTAGACTAGTTTGTTGACTGGTATATAGACTAGCTTACTGACTAGCATACTGCTTATTCAGTAACTAATCTATGGACCAGCCTATATTAGCAAAAAATTTAGTACAGTACAGTACTTATCGATGTCGAAATGTATGTTACTGAGCTCAATTCACTGGCGTAGAGATAATTGTAGACATACTTGTCCTTGTCACATACATAAGGTAATTTCTGACAAACTTGGATAAATGTTGGCCATGGACACAACCGACATACATATGTCGAGACCCTAATATATATCAAAATGACAAGTCAGAAGTATTTGATCTGTATTTATATTGAACTGGCATATTGTCATAGATATTTGGGCGGGCTTTATATACGATTGTATTATAGTAATGGATCCATTTTTCACTGCAAGTAATGTTTTAGTGAAAAATAATATGTTCTCTTAAGATCTCTCGGCTTTCAATATCTTCACTTTTTAATAAAGTTTATTACTGGCTCATTATATAGCTTCTAGTGTTGGGTTTGACAACAATCCTTGCGTATAAAGAAAATCAAGATAATTATCACACATAATTGTCATTACAAGTGGACAATTGAATATGGTAGGTAAAATAACTGTTTTAAAGCAGTTTCAAATTATTAATGTTTAGATTACTTAGGGAGACTAAAGAATATTACCTTCTTTTCATTATAAAGAGTGCAAATAACACAAAAACATAAATGACGTTTATTCGGGTATGGTCGACCATATGATAACCTACACCAGTAGGTAGTATGTAAAAAATTTGAACTATTCTTAATAATAAAACATTCAAGTTGTTTTTTTGCCTTAATTCCGAAATATTTAAACAATTTGTTGACAGAAATATAAATACTAGTATTTATAAGTGAATTATTGACTTTCAAGTCCGAAGGGGACTTTGTATGGGAGCTAGGAACAAACAAGGCCCTATCATTGCGAAATTTGGCAGTAACATTTAGACTAATACATTTTCCATCTTTATTTTCCTAAGTTGTTTGGTATTGAAAATGAGCAAAATCGGTTCACATCGGGAAAAATTATGAAACAAAATTTAAAACAACTCCGAAAAAATAATCATTTTTAACACATACTTATTTAATTTTCACGAAAACTATACAATATAATTCCATGAAAATCATCATACGTTGGTTCCTAAACGAGAGCTTGATCCATGTTGAAAGTTGTTGAAATCGGTCCACAACTTCAAATACCTTCCATACAAATGCACAGATTCCCGGAACATGAGTTAGTTGTTAATAACTTTCGTTACAATGTCGATATCTTTACAAAAAGATTAAAGTTTTATATCAAAAGAATTCATACAGATGAAAAATTTTCTTAATCGGTCCATAATTAGTCGTAGCTCCCATACAAGGTCCACTTCAGAAAAACACTTAAACACCCATAACTCGTTACCAAATAATGATATCCATACAAAATTTTGCACAAATGTTACTTTTGTAATTCTAAAACATATTCACGATCGGTCCATGTTTCGGCATTGCTCCCATATAAGGTCCCCTCCCGAAATTCACCTTAACGCACATAACTCATTTATAAATTAAGATATCTATACAAAATTTCGCACAAATATTTCTATTATATACATAAATATTACTGTAGATGTTTTTTTCGGATCGGTCCATAACTGGTCCTAGGTCCCATGCAAGGTCCTCTTCAGAAAAACACTTAAACGCACATAATTCATTACCTAATAATGATATCCATAGAAAATTTGACACAAATGTTACTTTTGTACTCAAAAATGTCATTTTAAAATTTATTCACGATCGATCCATATTTGGTGATAGCTCTTAAATCACTTAAACGCACATAACTCATTACTAAGTTAATATATCCATACAAGATTTGGCACAAATATTTCTTTTATATACAGAAATGTTACTGACGATTTTTTTCGGATCGCTCCATAATTGGTCTTAGCTCCCATGCACATAACTCATTACCAAATAAAGATATATATATACAAAATTTGGCACAAATCATAGAATTTATTCACGATCGGTCCATATTTGGTCATAGCTCCCATACAAAGACCTATCTACAAATATTTGATCAATTTAAAAATATTAATATAAAAGTAGCTGGTGGAGGGTATTTAAGATTCGGCTCAGTAATTTTCTATCCCTAATCTATACACTACAATTGCTTTTGTATTTACTTATGTGTTTTGTACACATATTTTTCTGTTTGGAGAACGAACCACTATCCAGCATTATACAAACATACATACATACATACATATATACATTCATATGTGTAATTTTACAAATGAGCACTGACCAAACTCATTAATTTGTCTGGGTTTTACAAAAAGAGAAATTTAAGTTATCAACCGATACAGACAAAGTTTAATTGTTGTGGTTACTCAACTAGATGGTAGATTAGACGTTGGGATTCAAATGCATGCAAGTGCATGCAATTAAATGCAAAAGGTTTTTGGGTTTTTAAAGGAAGTGTTGTTATTTCTAAGAAAAGAGAAGTAACATTTTTAGACTAATCGAATTAACAATTAAAGAGAAAATTTAAAAAATTAGAGAACTATTTCTCAATTATTTATAATTGATCGCTCTACAAAAGCTTAGATAGAGATATTCTCCTAGATGTACAAATGATGGCCTAATTAAAATCGTTAGAAGTTTTATGTTTTGGAAACAAGATTTACAAAACGCCCGAATTCGAAACAATAATTTATCAAAGTTTCAGAGAATGAATTTATTCCAAAATATTTTCTGTTGAATAGAAATATTTCCTACTAAGAAATAAAAATATACATTTTCCTTAACCCTTCTAACTACTTTTCATCCTGTCTTTACAATACATACTTTTATCTCCTTTGATCTGAAAAACATTTCTGTGCAAACATATCTAAATACATTCGTTCATCTGTCGGTATGTGTCAATTGTTTATGTGACCATATCTTAGTGGTTGTAAACATTTCAAGCCAAATGAATTGTGGTTAACTTGGCTAAGAAATTAAAAAAAAAAATAAATAAAAACAACATACAGATACTCAATCTCACACCCAAAACAAAAATCTCTTTCATAAGTCCTGTTCAACAAGATTGAGTGAATTAAAACAAAAATGTAGAAGAAATGAAAAGACAAAAATTCGAAAACAACAACAACAACATAATCATCAACAGCTTAGCAATATTTTCATTTCCTTCCTTTTACTCTCTTCTAACTGGCATACTGTCACCGGGAATTGTAAGGAAAAGCATCACACACTCATACTCACATCACATCACATGTGTATTAGAGAACAACAACATTAAGAACATTATTTACTGATAAGCTGAGAACGAGATTGCAATTTTTATCTAATTGTTGGTTTTAATTGTTGAATAGATTGCACAGAGTGTCTCTTTATGTTTCAGTCGTGTGAGTTCTATATGAAGTGAAGTGGAATGGGAAGTTTGACTTCATTTTTAGTACATTTCTGTTTTTTTTTACGTAGTACTTTAAGTTTCTCTTAACAAGTGTGTATTTAACCGCAAAAAGTAACTGTAGTTGTGTTTTTAAGTTACTTCAAACAAATTTGTTTTGGTAAGAAGATTTTGCAACAAAAAATATATATATATATATTGAGACCACTATTTAGAAAATGACTTTAATTTGTTTAAAACAAGTTTTTCTTTTTTACTAAATAAGAAATATACGATTCGTATAACAGAACAATCAGAATAATGGACTCTTTATACCAGTATGAACTTGTTTTAGAAAAAAATAAATAGGAAAGTATAGTCGGACATTTCCGACTATTTAATACCCTACACCATGGGTATATTTTGAAAATTATTTATTTTAAATAAAAAAACTTTTATGTTGAATTTTACCTTAATTTCGTTGTATTTATGCAATTTATTGATGGAAAACTAAACTTCTAAAAGAGGCTTTATATGGGAGTTAGGGTCAAATATAGGCCGATCCTCAACAAATTGGGAAGAGCGATGTAATTTTATATAGAGGTTAGTTATGGTGAATTTCATCGCGATACTAATGGTCATAAGTAAGTTTTTGGACGTTTAATTTATTTTATAAAAGGGGGTTTGATGGTGGCTAAAGTCAAATGACGGCCGATCATTATAAAAATTGGCACGGTCATTTATCTATATATATAAAAATGAATATGTGTTTGTTTGTATGTTTGAACGTTATAGACTACAAAACTGCTGAACCAATTTTCTTGAAATTTTCACAGCGTATTCCTGTATATCTGGAATAGGTAATAGGCTACTTTTTATTTTGAAATTTCAAGTGGGCGAGGTGCCACGCCCATATTAGAAAATATTAAATCCGTATATTTGAGATAATATAACAGTTAGATTCCTCAAATTTTGTCGGAGCCACTTTAGTGTCAATATGATTATTAGGACAAAAAGTAGGCGGAATAGCATTAGGAGGCGTGGCACCTCCCATATAAATTAAAAACAAAAATTCGTTTATCTTAGAAACAATTACAGTTAGAATCTTAAAGTTTTGCACAAATAACTTTAACATCCATGTTAACATTTTGGGAAATAAATTGGCGGACTACCCATGAGGGGAGCGGCACCTCCCATATTAATTAAATGCAAAAATTCGTTTATCTGGGAAACTAATAGAACTAAATTCTTCAACTTTTGCACTAAGAACTTAAATATTCGTCTGAACATTTTGGATGAAAAAGACCGGACTTCCATCTGGGAGGGCTTGGAGCCCCCATATGAATTAAATAGGAAAATTCGTATATCTGAGAAACTATTAGAGCTAGAATCTTCAAATTATACTTGAAGAACTTTGACATTCATCTGAACAATTAAAGTAAAACGGGCGGACTTTCAATGGGGGACTTGGTACCTCCCATTTTAATTAATTACAAAATTTCGTTTATCTGGGAAACTAATAGAACTAGATTCTTCAAATTTTGCACAAATTACTTTAATATTCATGTAAACATTTTGGAGAAAAAAGGGAGGGCTTTTATCTTGGGGGCTTGAAACCCCCACATGAATTAAATAGAAAAATTCTTATATCTGAAAAACTATTAGATGTAGAATCTTTAAATATTACATGAAGTACTTTGACATTAATGTGAACATTTAGGGAATAATTGGCGGACTTTAAATGGGGGACTTGGCACTTCCCATACTAATTAAATACAAAAATTCATTTATCTGGGAAACTAATAGAACTAGATTCTTCAAATTTTGCATAAATTACTTTAATATTCAACTGAACATTTTTCATATGGGGGGCGTGGAGCCCCCATATGAATTAATTAGAAAAAATCGTACATCTTAGAAACTATTAGAGCTAGAATCTTCAAATTTTACTTGAAAAACTTTGACATTCATCTGAACAATTAGTGTATAACGGGCGGACTTTCAATGGGAAACTTGACAACTCCCATATGACTTAAATATAAAATTTCGTTTATCTGGGAAACTAATAGAACTAGATTCTTCAAATTTTGCAGAAATTACTTCAATAATCATCTGAATATTTTGGAGGAAAAAGATCGGACTTTCATCTGGGGAGCTTGAAGCTCCCACATGAATGAAATAGAAAAATTGTATATCTGAGAAACTATTAGAGCTAGAATCTTAAAATTTTACATAAAAAACTCTGACATTCATGTGAATATTTAGAGAATAACGGGCGAGCTTTCAATTGGGGGCTTGGCACCACATAAATGAATTAAATACAAAATTTCGTATATCTTGGAAACTATTATATTATTAAAATTTTTCATAGATAGATAGAAATTGGCGTACTTTCAGTAATTTGCTTGGCATCTCTAATATGTAACATATTGTAAATCTAGAGAACTATTGCAGTTAGAATCTTCAAAATCGTTAAGTGGGTTTTTTATTTATACTGCTTTTAGGGTAGCAAAGCACACTGGGTAAAGCTAGTACATATATAAAACTTAGTTGGTGAGATAGTATAGTATATTTGACGTAGTTATGTGTTGAAAACTTTAAATCGGAAGGTAAATATTCATTTTATATTTGTTTTGATCACCCTGCCGAATTTTGTTCGGGCTTCAATTGCTTGAATATATCGGAGGCAAGGTACAATTTAACTTAAATGCTTTATTATGAATAATAAATCACATTTTATTTTCCACCATCAAAAATGATGGGGGTATATTAATTTTGTCATTCCGTATGTAACACATGGAAATATTGGCCATAGACCCACAAAAGTATATATGTATATTCTAGGTCCTTATTATTATCGGCATATAATTGACCCTCATATAAGCACCCCTTCAGAAAATGACTTTAAAGATCATTACTGGCTTAAAAATACGAGTAAAGTGATTCACATAAGTTTTATACGAGTTAAAACCTCTCTAAAAAATTTATTGAGGATCGGTACATAATTGATCCTACCCGCATATAGGGTCCCCTTCAAAAAATTACTTTAGCGATCATTGCTGGCTTAAAAATACGTATACAGTTATGAAATTTGATATAAAAAACTTTTATAGGAAAGTAAATCTTCCTACCGAATATCATACAGAAAGTGTCCTCTCCAGTTAATTTGATGAATAATATCGCCCTGATGCTTATAGGGCATACGGTCTGATGGTGTGTTTAGGAGATTCGGCACAGCCGAATATAACATTCTCACTTGTTTTAGAAACAATTCGATATCTCGCGAACAAAACTGCACATAGTCGAAGCTAAGGTATTTTGGGTTGATCTACAATTTCATTTTTTAAAGACATTTGAATCATTGGCGGTAAAACTTTAAAATTTGAATTTTTTTTATATGTTTAGCTTTTATTTTGAAATATGTATGTATATGTTCAATATAAATTTATACTTTTATTCAATATATTAGGTAGATTATGATAATGGAATACTATAAATAATTAATTTAGATTATAGACTTCTTTACCCTTATATATACATATCATGATATCTGTAGAACATCATGGAAGTTTGCTTTTGATGCAAAGTCCAAATAGCATGTTGTATTCAGTGTTCATGGCTATTTGGCTGTACCAATAATGTCTACTAATAATTTCTTCCCTCGACTAAACTAGTAAAATTTTTCTATTGAAAATAAATTATGTACTGTTAAAAGTCTCTACTCTGTTTATTCAAACACGTATCCTGAAAAACAAAGTCTCCTTTTGTTCTATGTTTTACTAACATAATAAATTTAACGAAACTGTAAAACTAACATTTTATGAAAAATGTTTTCACACTAACAGGACTAAAATTGGAATTCGTAATGTAATTGCTTTTATTAAAAGCTTAAAAAATACAGCTTTTCATTATTAGTGTTATATGTTTTAGTACCACAAAAGCTCAAAAAACTTTAAGGATTCAATGTATATATTTTGAAAGTATTAGAGTTTTAGAAAAAACCATTGTAAACTGCTAGCTTTAATACTTTATAACTGTTATATAAAAAACAAACTATGTATGTTTTTTATTTAACTGTTATAAATTATAAAAGCTAACGGTTTCCAAGATTATTTGAAACATGAATATAAGAGTTTTATATTATTTGTACGAAATTCTATTTATATATATATATATATATATATATATATATATATATATATATATATATATATATAAATAAAGTTATAACAGTTTCGTGATTGTTGGGTTTTTCAAAATCTATAAATTAATTTTTTAAGTGGTATAACAATTTTTTGATTTATTAAACTCCAATGTAAAAGTAATATAATTTGTAAAAATATAAGTATTATATTAAGAAATGTGGTATAAATATTTAGCAAAGTTAATTTCATTTTTCCAAATAACTAAAGTAATCTTGGAAATAATTTAATATTAAAGCTTAAATAAATTCATATACATACTATCATATTTAAGTTTGAGAAACTGATTTGCAGCACCGATAACAGTTTTCATTTAAATCGAAAAATATTTATTCTACAACTCTTTTTGTTATATCGTCCTGTATTTAAATATTTAAAGCCTTATCTATAAACAAAATATTATTTTATAAATCAAATTTTGTTTTATAAAAAAAACGTTTTATATGAATAAGGGGCTTAACCATTTATTTTATATAAACTTAAAAAAAAAACATTTATACTGTTATACTTACAAATAAAATATATATGTTATATAATGCTAATTGTTATACAACATTAACAATAGAGACATATCACAATTTTGTTATACATAAGTCATACAATTTGTTTTAATTTACTGTTATATATTTTTTATCCTGTTCCAATGATAGTATCTTTATTATAACACTTGTTGGTGAAAGGACATTTTGTGCTATAATGAAAAAAGCTTTTTAGAGCTTTGTATGCCCATGTATTATGTTATTGAAAATATTTATGGTAACTTTTTGAATAAATCCATGTTTATCTTTTATAGAATATGAAAAAAAGCTTTATTATACTAAACTATAAATTCGGATAAAAGCTTAATATAATATAATATACATATGTATATTTATATACACATCTTACATACAAAAAAGCTCTTAAATAACGTTTGTATACAAGTGGATGTTAAGCTGTTTAATCTGTAAGATTTATCTACAAAATACTTATTGGTGTCACAAATAAATAAGGAGAGAGTACTTTCTCTTATACATATACTGAGTTTTAAGAGAAAATAATATTCTAGTATTGTGAAAAATTACAAATTCAACAAAACTCTTCAAGAAGATAGTTCTTTGAATGTAGAATTATTCGAAAGCATTAATTTTTAACTCCATAATTTATTAATTTTGAATGATTATATAGTGGAGAGGGTATTATGCGTTTGTGCTGATGATTGTAACACCCAACAATATTGCTCCTACACCCACCTTAAAGTATACCAATCGATATAGATATGTCCGTCTGTCCGTCGTCTGTCTGTGTGTTCATGTAAATCTTGTGCGCACTCTACAGGTCGCAATTTTCAAGATAATTTGACGAAATTTGGCACGTACTCTTCTCTTGACTCCAGGGCGAAGCCTATTGAAAATCCGTCCATTATTTCGTATAGCATCCATACAACCGTACCCCCCAAATAGTGCTCTTGAGCTCATACATACATATGTTAAATGTTCTTGTATCACTTCAAAAATCATCAAAACTTAGTTTTATATAAGTCTTAATGATACTACTGATTTTCGTAATGATCTGGACAAAATTCACTTATAAACACTAATATCACGACGATAATAACTAATGTAACCGTAAATTCCATTACCAAAATGTATAAGGATAGGACCATATTAACCCCGTGCCCCCATTAAACCCCTCTTTTAGAAAATCCCTCTTTTTTCAACAAATTGTTAAAATATTTTTGAATTAAGATAAAAATTAAATTAAATATTATTAAAAAAACGAGTAAGAAATTATAGTCGGCGAGGCAGACCATATAATACCCTACACTTGTTACAAAAATAAAATGTTATTTAGTTTTCATAATAAAGCATTTAAGTTGAATTGTACCTTGCCTCAGATATACATAAGCCATAGTATTGAACTTGGTTTTACAGCTTTTTGTCCAGATAGGAGTATATTATACATAATTATGAACTTAAAAGGCCTATTCGGCGGGTTCAGTTCTTTGGGGGCTAGGTGAAATAATGGACCGATGTTAACCATTTTCAATAGACTTCGTCTTAGGTACCATAGAAAATTGCGACCTGTAGTTTGATTATAAGCTTCACAAGCCCTATTCCGGGGTTCAGTTGTATGGGGGCTAGGTGAAATAATGGACTGATATTAACCATTTTCAATAGGCTTCGTCCCTGGGACAATAAAAGATCATGTACCAAAACTTCTTTGAATTATCTTCAAAATTGCGACCTGTAGTTTGATTACAAGGCTTACATGGACGGACAGACGGACGGACATAGCTAAATGGGCTCAGAAAATGATTCTAAGCCGATTTGAATATTTTAAGGTGGGTATAAGATCAATATTATTGTGCGTTACAAACATCAGCACAAAGCCAATATACCCTATTATTAAGTTTATACATACATATATATGTACATATGTATATTCTATCACTACCGATGGTCGTGCAGGGTATAAACATGAAATGTATGAATTTTAATAGTTTATAATTGCTCTAATACATTGCCGATAGACAACAAACAAAATTACTTTGCTAAAAATCTCGTAAAGCATCAACTTTATAAAATAAACTTCAACATCTCTTGACCGCACTCTTTTTAATTCAAATAAATAAAAGTAAACTTTTACTTTAACTACAAAATCGCTACAATATTCCAAAGAAAAACTACACAATACAAGAAAACAACAACACTTTAAACTAAATACATAGAAAACTTGTAAAAGTACAACAGTTCGAACATTCTAAGAACAAAAGTAAATGAACTTAATAAGACAGTCATTAAGAAATCTAAACAAAACGAAAGATGAAGAAAGAAAGAACTAATGCAATATGTTGCGACCTATAGTATGTGCATTGTAGCTAAAGTGCCGCACAAAAGTCAATGAATTGATGGCAGAAACAAATAAAGAGACTCAGAACAAGGAAAAACTTTAATTAACTGCAGACTTCAACTTAAAACTTTTTAACTGGTAACAACTTTTCGAAAACTAAAATCAAAAATAACTATAGTTTCTCTTTCGCTAGAATTTATCAATAAGTTAAAAAATTTCTACAATAAAAACGGATTGAAGTCTACGAGAAATTACTGCACCGCACACAATCAGCATTCACATTGAGTCCACATTATATTACTGCGGGAAAAGCCACTTAAGGAATTTACAAATAGTAAAAGTGCACCACACAAATGCTAGACATTCTTGTGGATTTTTCAGTAAACAATATAAGCAGTTTTAGGTGGTATATGTATATGGGAACCACAACAGTAAGCCGGCTTAAATAAAACATACACACAATATAACATACACTTCTTCGTTTGTTTAAAAAACCCAATTTGACTGTGTTCGCACATTTTAAAATGTGTAAAAGTATGAGAGCGGTTCTATACGAACTCTCAGTTCAGTTCTAGTTCAGTCTAGTTCAGTTCTAGTTCAGTTCTAGTTCAGTTCTAGTTCAGTTCTAGTTCAGTTCTAGTTCAGTTCTAGTTCAGTTCTAGTTCAGTTCTAGTTCAGTTCTAGTTCAGCTCTAGTTCAAGTTCTATTCAGTTCTAGTTCAGTTCTAGTTCAGTTATAGTTCAGTTCTGGTTCAGTCTAGTTCAGTTCTAGTTCATTTCTAGTTCAGTTCAAGTTCAGTTCTAGTTCAGTTCTAGTTCAGTTCTAGTTCAGTTCAAGTTCAGTTAGTTCAGTTTCTAGTTCAGTGTCTAGTTCAGTTCTAGTTCAGTTCTAGTTCAGTTCTGTTCAGTTCTAGTTCAGTCTAGTTCAGTTCTAGTTCATTTCTAGTTCAGTTCTAGTTCAGCTCTAGTTCAGTTCTATTTCAGTTCTAGTCAGTTCTAGTTCAGTTCGGGTTCAGTTCTAGTTCAGTCTAGTTCAGTTAGTTCAGTTCAGTTCAGTTCTAGTTCAGTTCTAGTTCAGTTCTATTC
>NW_023997905.1:0-15690 GCF_015586225.1 Lucilia sericata
TGCAATTAACTTTGGCAGTTTTCGTGCTAGGACAGTCGTTTATGCACCATTTTAAAGCATTAAAATTGCCATTTGTTTTGGTATATAATTTATTGCATAATGTATTTTTAGAAAATGGCCAATTGGATAGATCGGTAGAATTATTTTCCCAGGTTTAAAAAGGCGGTAATTTGAGGTTCCGATATGGTTGTGAATAACTTTGACAGTTTTCATGCTATGACAGTCATTTATGCATCATTTTAAAGCATTATGATTGCACTTTAATTTGGTATATCATTTGTGGCACAATGTGTTCGTCTAAAAAATGGTCAATTTGAAGGATCGGTAGAATTATTGTTCTATGTTTAAAAACGCGGTAATTTGAGGTTCCGATATGGTTGCAAATAACTTTGACAGTTTTCATGCTAGGGCATAGTTTATGCATCATTTTAAAGCATTACAGTTGCACTTTATTTTGGTGTATAATTTGTGGCATAATGAAATTTTACAAAAATTGGATAGATCGGTATATTTATTGGTACAGGTTCAAAAATGCGGTAATTTAAGGCTCCGATATGGTTGCAAATAACTTTTATAGTTTTCATGTTATAACAGTCGTTTATATATCTTTTTATTGCATTATAGTTGCCATTTGCTTTGGTATATAACTTATTCCATAATGTATTTTTGGAAAATGGCCAATTGGATAGATCGGTAGAATTATTTTCACAGCTTTAAAAACGCGGTAGTTTGAGGTTCCGATATGGCTGCAAATAACATTGACAGTTTTCACGCTATGACAGTCATTTATGCATCATTTTAAAGCATTATGATTGCACTTTAATATGGTATATCATTTGTAGCATAATGTGTATTTTTACAAATTGGTCAATTTGATAGATCGGTAGAATTATTGTTCTATGTTTAATAAAAGCAGTAATCTGAGGTTCCGATATGGTTGCAATTAACTTTGGCAGTTTTCGTGCTAGGACAGTCGTTTATGCACCATTTTAAAGCATTAAAATTGCCATTTGTTTTGGTATATAATTTATTGCATAATGTATTTTTAGAAAATGGCCAATTGGATAGATCGGTAGAATTATTTTCCCAGGTTTAAAAAGGCGGTAATTTGAGGTTCCGATATGGTTGTGAATAACTTTGACAGTTTTCATGCTATGACAGTCATTTATGCATCATTTTAAAGCATTATGATTGCACTTTAATTTGGTATATCATTTGTGGCACAATGTGTTCGTCTAAAAAATGGTCAATTTGAAGGATCGGTAGAATTATTGTTCTATGTTTAAAAACGCGGTAATTTGAGGTTCCGATATGGTTGCAAATAACTTTGACAGTTTTCATGCTAGGGCAATAGTTTATGCATCATTTTAAAGCATTACAGTTGCACTTTATTTTGGTGTATAATTTGTGGCATAATGAATTTTACAAAAATTGGATAGATCGGTATATTTATTGGTACAGGTTTAAAAATGCGGTAATTTAAGGCTCCGATATGGTTGCAAATAACTTTTTAGTTTTCATGTTATAAAGTCGTTTATATATCTTTTTATTGCATTATAGTTGCCATTTGTTTTGGTATATAATTTATTGCATATATATTTTTAGAAAATGGCCAATTGGATAGATCGGTAGAATTATTTTCACAGCTTTAAAAACGCGGTAATTTGAGGTTCCGATATGGTGCAAATAACATTGACAGTTTTCACGCTATGACAGTCATTTATGCTTCATTTTAAAGCATTATGATTGCACTTTAATATGGTATATAATTTGTAGCATAATTGTGTTTTTACTAATTGGTGAATTTGATAGATCGGTAGAATTATTGTTCTATGTTTAATAAACGCGGTAATCTGAGGTTCCGATATGGCTGCAATTAACTTTGGCAGTTTTCGTGCTAGGACAGTCGTTTATGCACCATTTTAAAGCATTAAAATTGCCATTTGCTTTGGTATATAATTTATTGCATAATGTATTTTTGGAAAACGGCCAATTGGATAAATCGGTAGAATTATTTTCCCAGGTTTAAAAACGCGGTAATTTGAGGTTCCGATATGGTTGTGAATAACTTTGACAGTTTTCATGCTATGACAGTCATTTATGCATCATTTTAAAGCATTACAGTTGCACTTTGTTTTTGTGTATAATTTGTGGCATAATGAATTTTTACAAAAATTGGATAGATCGGTATATTTATTGGTACAGGTTTAAAAATGCGGTAATTTAAGGCCCCGATATGGTTGCAAATAACTTTTATAGTTTTCATGTTATAACAGTCGTTTATACATCTTTTTATTGCATTTTAGTTGCCATTTGTTTTGGTATACAATCTATTGCATAATGTATTTTTGAAATGGCCAATTGGATAGATCGATAGAATTATTTTCCCAGGTTTAAAAAGCGGTAATTTGAGGTTCCGATATGGTGAATACTTGACAGTTTTCACGCTATGACAGTCATTTATGCATCATTTAAGCATTATGATTGCACTTTAATTGGTATATCATTTGTGCATAATGTGTTTTTTAAAAATGGTCAATTTGATGATCGGTAGAATTATTGTTCTATGTTTAAAAACGCGGTAATTTGAGGTTCCGATATGGTTGCAATAACTTTGGCAGTTTTCGTGCTAGGACAGTCGTTTATGCACCATTTTAAAGCATTAAAATTGCCATTTGTTTTGGTATATAATTTATTGCATAATGTATTTTTAGAAAATGGCCAATTGGATAGATCGGTAGAATTATTTTCCCAGGTTTAAAAACGGTAATTTGAGGTTCCGATATGGTTGTGAATAACTTTGACAGTTTTCATGCTATGACAGTCATTTATGCATCATTTTAAAGCATTATGATTGCACTTTAATTTGGTATATCATTTGTGGCACAATGTGTTCGTCTAAAAAATGGTCAATTTGAAGGATCGGTAGAATTATTGTTCTATGTTTAAAAACGCGGTAATTTGAGGTTCCGATATGGTTGCAAATAACTTTGACAGTTTTCATGCTAGGGCAATAGTTTATGCATCATTTTAAAGCATTACAGTTGCACTTATTTTGGTGTATAATTTGTGGCATAATGAATTTTACAAAAGTTGGATAGATCGGTATATTTATTGGTACAAGGTTTAAAAAATGCGGTAATTCAAGGCTCCGATATGGTTGCAAATAACTTTTATAGTTTTCATGTTATAACAGTCGTTTATATATCTTTTTATTGCATTATAGTTGCCATTTGTTTTGGTATATAATTTATTGCATAATATATTTTTAGAAATGGCCAATTGGATAGATCGGTAGAATTATTTTCACAGCTTTAAAAAGGCGGTAATTTGAGGTTCCGATATGGTTGCAAATAACATTGACAGTTTTCATGCTATGACAGTCATTTATGCTTCATTTTAAAGCATTATGATTGCACTTTAATATGGTATATAATTTGTAGCATAATGTGTGTTTTTACTAATTGGTGAATTTGATAGATCGGTAGAATTATTGTTCTATGTTTAATAAACGCGGTAATCTGAGGTTCCGATATGGCTGCAATTAACTTTGGCAGTTTTCGTGCTAGGACAGTCGTTTATTGCACCATTTTAAAGCATTAAAATTGCCATTTGCTTTGGTATATAATTTATTGCATAATGTATTTTTGGAAAACGGCCAATTGGATAAATCGGTAGAATTATTTTCCCAGGTTTAAAAACGCGGTAATTTGAGGTTCCGATATGGTTGTGAATAACTTTGACAGTTTTCATGCTATGACAGTCATTTATGCATCATTTTAAAGCAGTACAGTTGCACTTTGTTTTGTGTATAATTTGTGGCATAATGAATTTTTACAAAAATTGGATAGATCGGTATATTTATTGGTACAGGTTTAAAAATGCGGTAATTTAAAGGCCCCGATATGGTTGCAAATAACTTTTATAGTTTTCATGTTATAACAGTCGTTTATACATCTTTTTATTGCATTTTAGTTGCCATTTGGTTTGGTATATAACTTATTCCATAATGTATTTTTGGAAAATGGCCAATTGGATAGATCGGTAGAATTATTTTCACAGCTTTGAAAAACGCGGTAGTTTGAGGTTCCGATATGGCTGCAAATAACATTGACAGTTTTCACGCTATGACAGTCATTTATGCATCATTTAAAGCATTATGATTGCACTTTAATATGGTATATCATTTGTAGCATAATGTGTATTTTTACAAATTGGTCAATTTGATAGATCGGTAGAATTATTGTTCTATGTTTAATAAAAGCAGTAATCTGAGGTTCCGATATGGTTGCAATTAACTTTGGCAGTTTTCGTGCTAGGACAGTCGTTTATGCACCATTTTAAAGCATTAAAATTGCCATTTGTTTTGGTATATAATTTATTGCATAATGTATTTTTAGAAAATGGCCAATTGGATAGATCGGTAGAATTATTTTCCCAGGTTTAAAAAGGCGGTAATTTGAGGTTCCGATATGGTTGTGAATAACTTTGACAGTTTTCATGCTATGACAGTCATTTATGCATCATTTTAAAGCATTATGATTGCACTTTAATTTGGTATATCATTTGTGGCACAATGTGTTCGTCTAAAAAATGGTCAATTTGAAGGATCGGTAGAATTATTGTTCTATGTTTAAAAACGCGGTAATTTGAGGTTCCGATATGGTTGCAAATAACTTTGACAGTTCTCATGCTAGGGCAATAGTTTATGCATCATTTTAAAGCATTACAGTTGCACTTTATTTTGGTGTATAATTTGTGGCATAATGAAATTTTACAAAAATTGGATAGATCGGTATATTTATTGGTACAGGTTCAAAAATGCGGTAATTTAAGGCTCCGATATGGTTGCAAATAACTTTTATAGTTTTCATGTTATAAAAGTCGTTTATATATCTTTTTATTGCATTATAGTTGCCATTTGTTTTGGTATATAATTTATTGCATAATATATTTTTAGAAAATGGCCAATTGGATAGATCGGTAGAATTATTTTCACAGCTTTAAAAACGCGGTAGTTTGAGGTTCCGATATGGCTGCAAATAACATTGACAGTTTTCACGCTATGACAGTCATTTATGCTTCATTTTAAAAGCATTATGATTGCACTTTAATATGGTATATAATTTGTAGCATAATGTGTGTTTTTACTAATTGGTGAATTTGATAGATCGGTAGAATTATTGTTCTATGTTTAATAAACGCGGTAATCTGAGGTTCCGATATGGCTGCATTTAACTTTGGCAGTTTTCGTGCTAGGACAGTCGTTTATGCACCATTTTAAAGCATTAAAATTGCCATTTGCTTTGGTATATAATTTATTGCATAATGTATTTTTGGAAAACGGCCAATTGGATAAATCGGTAGAATTATTTTCCCAGGTTTAAAAACGCGGTAATTTGAGGTTCCGATATGGTTGTGAATAACTTTGACAGTTTTCATGCTATGACAGTCATTTATGCATCATTTTAAAGCATTACAGTTGCACTTTGTTTTTGTGTATAATTTGTGGCATAATGAATTTTTACAAAAATTGGATAGATCGGGATATGGTTGCAAATAACTTTTATAGTTTTCATGTTATAACAGTCGTTTATACATCTTTTTATTGCATTTTAGTTGCCATTTGTTTTGGTATACAACTATTCGTATATTATTATGCTTTCGTATATAACTTATTCCAGTAATGTATTTTTGGAAAATGGCCAATTGGATAGATCGGTAGAATTATTTTCACAGCTTTAAAAACGCGGTAGTTTGAGGTTCCGATATGGCTGCAAATAACATTGACAGTTTTCACGCTATGACAGTCATTTATGCATCATTTTAAAGCATTATGATTGCACTTTAATATGGTATATCATTTGTAGCATAATGTGTATTTTTACAAATTGGTCAATTTGATAGATCGGTAGAATTATTGTTCTATGTTTAATAAACGCGGTAATCTGAGGTTCCGATATGGTTGCAATTAACTTTGGCAGTTTTCGTGCTAGGACAGTCGTTTATGCACCATTTTAAAGCATTAAAATTGCCATTTGTTTTGGTATATAATTTATTGCATAATGTATTTTTAGAAAATGGCCAATTGGATAGATCGGTAGAATTATTTTCCCAGGTTTAAAAAGGCGGTAATTTGAGGTTCCGATATGGTTGTGAATAACTTTGACAGTTTTCATGCTATGACAGTCATTTATGCATCATTTTAAAGCATTATGATTGCACTTTAATTTGGTATATCATTTGTGGCACAATGTGTTCGTCTAAAAAATGGTCAATTTGAAGGATCGGTAGAATTATTGTTCTATGTTTAAAAACGCGGTAATTTGAGGTTCCGATATGGTTGCAAATAACTTTGACAGTTTTCATGCTAGGGCAATAGTTTATGCATCATTTTAAAGCATTACAGTTGCACTTTATTTTGGTGTATAATTTGTGGCATAATGAATTTTTACAAAAGTTGGATAGATCGGTATATTTATTGGTACAGGTTTAAAAATGCGGTAATTCAAGGCTCCGATATGGTTGCAAATAACTTTTATAGTTTTCATGTTATAACAGTCGTTTATATATCTTTTTATTGCATTATAGTTGCCATTTGTTTTGGTATATAATTTATTGCATAATATATTTTTAGAAAATGGCCAATTGGATAGATCGGTAGAATTATTTTCACAGCTTTAAAAAGGCGGTAATTTGAGGTTCCGATATGGTTGCAAATAACATTGACAGTTTTCATGCTATGACAGTCATTTATGCTTCATTTTAAAGCATTATGATTGCACTTTAATATGGTATATAATTTGTAGCATAATGTGTGTTTTTACTAATTGGTGAATTTGATAGATCGGTAGAATTATTGTTCTATGTTTAATAAACGCGGTAATCTGAGGTTCCGATATGGCTGCAATTAACTTTGGCAGTTTTCGTGCTAGGACAGTCGTTTATGCACCATTTTAAAGCATTAAAATTGCCATTTGCTTTGGTATATAATTTATTGCATAATGTATTTTTGGAAAACGGCCAATTGGATAAATCGGTAGAATTATTTTCCCAGGTTTAAAAAACGCGGTAATTTGAGGTTCCGATATGGTTGTGAATAACTTTGACAGTTTTCATGCTATGACAGTCATTTATGCATCATTTTAAAGCATTACAGTTGCACTTTGTTTTGTGTATAATTGTGGCATAATGAATTTTTACAAAAATTGGATAGATCGGTATATTTATTGGTACAGGTTTAAAAATGCGGTAATTTAAGGCCCCGATATGGTTGCAAATAACTTTTATAGTTTTCATGTTATAACAGTCGTTTATACATCTTTTATTGCATTTTAGTTGCCATTTGTTTTGGTATACAATCTATTGCATAATGTATTTTTAGGAAGATGGCCAATTGGATAGATCGGTAGAAATTATTTCACAGCTTTGAAAACGCGGTAGGTTTGAGGTTCCGATATGGCTGCAATAACATTGACAGTTTTCACTGCTATGACAGTCATTTATGCATCATTTTAAAGCATTATGATTGCACTTTAATATGGTATATCATTTGTAGCATAATGTGTATTTTTTACAAATTGGTCAATTTGATAGATCGGTAGAATTATTGTTCTATGTTTAATAAAAGCAGTAATCTGAGGTGCCGATATGGTTGCAATTAACTTGGCAGTTTTCGTGCTAGGACGTCGTTTATGCCACCATTTTAAAGCATTAAAATTGCCATTTGTTTGGTATATAATTTATTGCATAATGTATTTTTAGAAAATGGCCAATTGGATAGATCGGTAGAATTATTTTCCAGGTTTAAAAAGGCGGTAATTTGAGGTTCCGATATGGTTGTGAATAACTTTGACAGTTTCATGCTATGACAGTCATTTAATGCATCATTTTAAAGCATTATGATTGCACTTTAATTTGGTATATCATTTGTGGCACAATGTGTTCGTCTAAAAAATGGTCAATTTGAAGGATCGGTAGAATTATTGTTCTATGTTTAAAACGCGGTAATTTGAGGTTCCGATATGGTTGCAAATAACTTTGACAGTTTCATGCTAGGGCAATAGTTTATGCATCATTTTAAAGCATTACAGTTGCACTTTATTTGGTGTATAATTTGTGGCATAATGAATTTTTACAAAAATTGGATAGATCGGTATATTTATTGGTACAGGTTCAAAAATGCGGTAATTTAAGGCTCCGATATGGTTGCAAATAACTTTTATAGTTTTCATGTTATAACAAGTCGTTTATATATCTTTTTATTGCATTAGAGTTGCCATTTGCTTTGGTATATAACTTATTCCATAATGTATTTTTGGAAAATGGCCAATTGGATAGATCGGTAGAATTATTTTCACAGCTTTAAAAACGCGGTAGTTTGAGGTTCCGATATGGCTGCAAATAACATTGACAGTTTTCACGCTATGACAGTCATTTAATGCATCATTTTAAAGCATTATGATTGCACTTTAATATGGTATATCATTTGTAGCATAATGTGTGTTTTTACTAATTGGTGAATTTGATAGATCGGTAGAATTATTGTTCTATGTTTAATAAACGCGGTAATCTGAGGTTCCGATATGGCTGCATTAACTTTGGCAGTTTTCGTGCTAGGACAGTCGTTTATGCACCATTTTAAAGCATTAAAATTGCCATTTGCTTTGGTATATAATTTATTGCATAATGTATTTTTTGGAAAACGGCCAATTGGATAATCGGTAGAATTATTTTCCCAGGTTTAAAAACGCGGTAATTTGAGGTTCCGATATGGTTGTGAATAACTTTGACAGTTTTCATGCTATGACAGTCATTTATGCATCATTTTAAAGCATTACAGTTGCACTTTGTTTTTGTGTATAATTTGGCATAATGAATTTTTACAAAAATTGGATAGATCGGATATGGTTGCAAATAACTTTTATAGTTTTCATGTTATAACAGTCGTTTATACATCTTTTTATTGCATTTTAGTTGCCATTTGTTTGGTATACAACTTCGTATATTATTATGCTTTCGTATATAACTTATTCCATAATGTATTTTTGGAAAATGGCCAATTGGATAGATCGGTAGAATTATTTTCACAGCTTTAAAAACGCGGTAGTTTGAGGTTCCGATATGGCTGCAAATAACATTGACAGTTTTCACGCTATGACAGTCATTTATGCATCATTTTAAAGCATTATGATTGCACTTTAATATGGTATATCATTTGTAGCATAATGTGTATTTTTACAAATTGGTCAATTTGATAGATCGGTAGAATTATTGTTCTATGTTTAATAAACACGTAATCTGAGGTTCCGATATGGTTGCAATTAACTTTGGCAGTTTTCGTGCTAGGACAGTCGTTTATGCACCATTTTAAAGCATTAAAATTGCCATTTGTTTTGGTATATAATTTATTGCATAATGTATTTTTAGAAAATGGCCAATTGGATAGATCGGTAGAATTATTTTCCCAGGTTTAAAAAGGCGGTAATTTGAGGTTCCGATATGGTTGTGAATAACTTTGACAGTTTTCATGCTATGACAGTCATTTATGCATCATTTTAAAGCATTATGATTGCCTTAATTTGGTATATCATTTGTGGCACAATGTGTTCGTCTAAAAATGGTCAATTTGAAGGATCGGTAGAATTATTGTTCTATGTTTAAAAACGCGGTAATTTGAGGTTCCGAGATGGTTGCAAATAACTTTGAACAGTTTTCATGCTAGGGCAATAGTTTATGCATCATTTTAAAGCATTACAGTTGCACTTTATTTGGGTGTATAATTTGTGGCATAATGAATTTTTACAAAAGTTGGATAGATCGGTATATTTATTGGTACAGGTTTAAAAATGCGGTAATTCAAGGCTCCGATATGGTTGCAAAATAACTTTTATAGTTTTCATGTTATAACAGTCGTTTATATATCTTTTTATGCATTATAGTTGCCATTTGTTTTGGTATATAATTTATTGCATAATATATTTTTAGAAAATGGCCAATTGGATAGATCGGTAGAATTATTTTCACAGCTTTAAAAAGGCGGTAATTTGAGGTTCCGATATGGTTGCAAATAACATTGACAGTTTTCATGCTATGACAGTCATTTATGCTTCATTTTAAAGCATTATGATTGCACTTTAATATGGTATATAATTTGTAGCATAATGTGTGTTTTTACTAATTGGTGAATTTGATAGATCGGTAGAATTATTGTTCTATGTTTAATAAACGCGGTAATCTGAGGTTCCGATATGGCTGCAATTACTTTGGCAGTTTTCGTGCTAGGACAGTCGTTTATGCACCATTTTAAAGCATTAAAATTGCCATTTGCTTTGGTATATAATTTATTGCATAATGTATTTTTGGAAAACGGCCAATTGGATAATCGGTAGAATTATTTTCCCAGGTTTAAAAACGCGGTAATTTGAGGTTCCGATATGGTTGTGAATAACTTTGACAGTTTTCATGCTATGACAGTCATTTATGCATCATTTTAAAGCATTACAGTTGCACTTTGTTTTTGTGTATAATTTGTGGCATAATGAATTTTTACAAAAATTGGATAGATCGGTATATTTATTGGTACAGGTTTAAAAATGCGGTAATTTAAGGCCCCGATATGGTTGCAAATAACTTTTATAGTTTTCATGTTATAACAGTCGTTTATACATCTTTTTATTGCATTTTAGTTGCCATTTGTTTTGGTATACAATCTATTGCATAATGTATTTTTAGAAGATGGCCAATTGGATAGATCGATAGAATTATTTTCCCAGGTTTAAAAAGGCGGTAATTTGAGGTTCCGATATGGTTGTGAATTACTTTGACAGTTTTCATGCTATGACAGTCATTTATGCATCAGTTTAGAGCATTATGATTGCACTTTAATTTGGTATATCATTTGTGGCATAATGTGTTCGTCTAAAAAATGGTCAATTTGATGGATCGGTAGAATTATTGTTCTATGTTTAAAAACGCGGTAATTTGAGGTTCCGATATGGTTGCAAATAACTTTGACAGTTTTCATGCTAGGGCATTAGTTTACGCATCATTTTAAAGCATTACAGTTGCACTTTATTTTGGTGTAATAATTTGTGGCATAATGAATTTTTACAAAAATTGGATAGATCGGTATATTTATTGGTACAGGTTCAAAAATGCGGTAATTTAAGGCTCCGATATGGTTGCAAATACCTTTTATAGTTTTCATGTTATAACAGTCGTTTATATATCTTTTTATTGCATTATAGTTGCCATTTGCTTTGGTATATAACTTATTCCATAATGTATTTTTGGAAATGGCCAATTGGATAGATCGGTAGAATTATTTTCACAGCTTTAAAAACGCGGTAGTTTGAGGTTCCGATATGGCTGCAAATAACATTGACAGTTTTCACGCTATGACAGTCATTTATGCATCATTTTAAAGCATTATGATTGCACTTTAATATCGTATATCATTTGTAGCATAATGTGTATTTTTAAAAATTGGTCAATTTGATAGATCGGTAGAATTATTGTTCTATGTTTAATAAACGCGGTAATCTGAGGTTCCGATATGGTTGCAATTAACTTTGGCAGTTTTCGTGCTAGGACAGTCGTTTATGCACCATTTTAAAGCATTAAAATTGCCATTTGTTTTGGTATATAATTTATTGCATAATGTATTTTTAGAAAATGGCCAATTGGATAGATCGGTAGAATTATTTTCCCAGGTTTAAAAAGGCGGTAATTTGAGGTTCCGATATGGTTGTGAATAACTTTGACAGTTTTCATGCTATGACAGTCATTTATGCATCATTTTAAAGCATTATGATTGCACTTTAATTTGGGTATATCATTTGTGGCACAATGTGTTCGTCTAAAAAATGGTCAATTTGAAGGATCGGTAGAATTATTGTTCTATGTTTAAAAACGCGGTAATTTGAGGTTCCGATATGGTTGCAAATAACTTTGACAGTTTTCATGCTAGGGCAATAGTTTATGCATCATTTAAAGCATTACAGTTGCACTTTATTTTGGTGTATAATTTGTGGCATAATGAAATTTTACAAAAATTGGATAGATCGGTATATTTATTGGTACAAGGTTCAAAAATGCGGTAATTTAAGGCTCCGATATGGTTGCAAATAACTTTTATAGTTTTCATGTTATAACAGTCGTTTATATATCTTTTTAATTGCATTATAGTTGCCATTTGCTTTGGTATATAACTTATTCCATAATGTATTTTTAGAAAATGGCCAATTGGATAGATCGGTAGAATTATTTTCACAGCTTTAAAAAACGCGGTAAGTTTGAGGTTCCGATATGGCTGCAAATAACATTGACAGTTTTCACGCTATGACAGTCATTTATGCATCATTTAAAGCATTATGATTGCACTTTAATATGGTATCATTTGTAGCATAATGTGTATTTTTACAAATTGGTCAATTTGATAGATCGGTAGAATTATTGTTCTATGTTTAATAAAAGCAGTAATCTGAGGTTCCGATATGGTTGCAATTAACTTTGGCAGTTTTCGTGCTAGGACAGTCGTTTATGCACCATTTAAAGCATTAAAAATTGCCATTTGTTTTGGTATATAATTTATTGCATAATGTATTTTTAGAAAAGGCCATTGGATAGATCGGTAGAATTATTTTCCCAGGTTTAAAAAGGCGGTAATTGAGGTTCCGATATGGTTGTGAATAACGTTTGACAGTTTTCATGCTATGACAGTCATTTATGCATCAGTTTAAAGCATTATGATTGCACTTTAATTTGGTATATCATTTGTGGCACAATGTGTTCGTCTAAAAAATGGTCAATTTGAAGGATCGGTAGAATTATTGTTCTATGTTTAAAAACGCGGTAATTTGAGGTTCCGATATGGTTGCAAATAACTTTGACAGTTTTCATGCTAGGGCAATAGTTTATGCATCATTTTAAAGCATTACAGTTGCACTTTATTTTGGTGTATAATTTGTGGCATAATGAATTTTTACAAAAGTTGGATAGATCGGTATATTTATTGGTACAGGTTTAAAAATGCGGTAATTCAAGGCTCCGATATGGTTGCAAATAACTTTTATAGTTTTCATGTTATAACAGTCGTTTATATATCTTTTTAATTATAGTTGCCATTTGTTTTGGTATATAATTTATTGCATAATATATTTTTAGAAAATGGCCAATTGGATAGATCGGTAGAATTATTTTCACAGCTTTAAAAAGGCGGTAATTTGAGGTTCCGATATGGTTGCAAATAACATTGACAGTTTTCATGCTATGACAGTCATTTATGCTTCATTTTAAAGCATTATGATTGCACTTTAATATGGTATATAATTTGTAGCATAATGTGTGTTTTTACTAATTGGTGAATTTGATAGATCGGTAGAATTATTGTTCTATGTTTAATAAACGCGGTAATCTGAGGTTCCGATATGGCTGCAATTAACTTTGGCAGTTTTCGTGCTAGGACAGTCGTTTATGCACCATTTTAAAGCATTAAAATTGCCATTTGCTTTGGTATATAATTTATTGCATAATGTATTTTTGGAAAACGGCCAATTGGATAAATCGGTAGAATTATTTTCCCAGGTTTAAAAACGCGGTAATTTGAGGTTCCGATATGGTTGTGAATAACTTTGACAGTTTTCATGCTATGACAGTCATTTATGCATCATTTTAAAGCATTACAGTTGCACTTTGTTTTTGTGTATAATTTGTGGCATAATGAATTTTTACAAAAATTGGATAGATCGGTATATTTATTGGTACAGGTTTAAAAATGCGGTAATTTAAGGCCCCGATATGGTTGCAAATAACTTTTATAGTTTTCATGTTATAACAGTCGTTTATACATCTTTTTATTGCATTTTAGTTGCCATTTGTTTTGGTATACAATCTATTGCATAATGTATTTTTAGAAGATGGCCAATTGGATAGATCGATAGAATTATTTTCCCAGGTTTAAAAAGGCGGTAATTTGAGGTTCCGATATGGTTGTGAATTACTTTGACAGTTTTCATGCTATGACAGTCATTTATGCATCAGTTTAGAGCATTATGATTGCACTTTAATTTGGTATATCATTTGTGGCATAATGTGTTCGTCTAAAAAATGGTCAATTTGATGGATCGGTAGAATTATTGTTCTATGTTTAAAAACGCGGTAATTTGAGGTTCCGATATGGTTGCAAATAACTTTGACAGTTTTCATGCTAGGGCATTAGTTTACGCATCATTTTAAAGCATTACAGTTGCACTTTATTTTGGTGTATAATTTGTGGCATAATGAATTTTTACAAAAATTGGATAGATCGGTATATTTATTGGTACAGGTTCAAAAATGCGGTAATTTAAGGCTCCGATATGGTTGCAAATACCTTTTATAGTTTTCATGTTATAACAGTCGTTTATATATCTTTTTATTGCATTATAGTTGCCATTTGCTTTGGCATATAACTTATTCCATAATGTATTTTTGGAAAATGGCCAATTGGATAGATCGGTAGAATTATTTTCACAGCTTTAAAAACGCGGTAGTTTGAGGTTCCGATATGGCTGCAAATAACATTGACAGTTTTCACGCTATGACAGTCATTTATGCATCATTTTAAAGCATTATGATTGCACTTTAATATCGTATATCATTTGTAGCATAATGTGTATTTTTAAAAATTGGTCAATTTGATAGATCGGTAGAATTATTGTTCTATGTTTAATAAACGCAGTAATCTGAGGTTCCGATATGGTTGCAATTAACTTTGGCAGTTTTCGTGCTAGGACAGTCGTTTATGCACCATTTTAAAGCATTAAAATTGCCATTTGTTTTGGTATATAATTTATTGCATAATGTATTTTTAGAAAATGGCCAATTGGATAGATCGGTAGAATTATTTTCCCAGGTTTAAAAAGGCGGTAATTTGAGGTTCCGATATGGTTGTGAATAACTTTGACAGTTTTCATGCTATGACAGTCATTTATGCATCATTTTAAAGCATTATGATTGCACTTTAATTTGGTATATCATTTGTGGCACAATGTGTTCGTCTAAAAAATGGTCAATTTGAAGGATCGGTAGAATTATTGTTCTATGTTTAAAAACGCGGTAATTTGAGGTTCCGATATGGTTGCAAATAACTTTGACAGTTTTCATGCTAGGGCAATAGTTTATGCATCATTTTAAAGCATTACAGTTGCACTTTATTTTGGTGTATAATTTGTGGCATAATGAAATTTTACAAAAATTGGATAGATCGGTATATTTATTGGTACAGGTTCAAAAATGCGGTAATTTAAGGCTCCGATATGGTTGCAAATAACTTTTATAGTTTTCATGTTATAACAGTCGTTTATATATCTTTTTATTGCATTATAGTTGCCATTTGCTTTGGTATATATTATTCCATAATGTATTTTTGGAAAATGGCCAATTGGATAGATCGGTAGAATTATTTTCACAGCTTTAAAAAGCGGTAGTTTGAGGTTCCGATATGGCTGCAAATAACATTGACAGTTTTCACGCTATGACAGTCATTTATGCATCATTTTAAAGCATTATGATTGCACTTTAATATGGTATATATTTGTAGCATAATGTGTATTTTTACAATTGGTCAATTTGATAGATCGGTAGAATTATTGTTCTATGTTTAATAAAAGCAGTAATCTGAGGTTCCGATATGGTTGCAATTAACTT
>NW_023997906.1:0-15914 GCF_015586225.1 Lucilia sericata
ACTTACTTACTTACTTACTTACTTACTTACTTACTTACTTACTTACTTACTTACTTACTTACTTACTACTTACTTACTTACTTACTTACTTACTTACTTACTTACTACTTACTTACTTACTTACTTACTTACTTACTTACTTCACTTACTTACTTACTTACTTACTTACTTACTTACTTACTTACTTACTTACTTACTTACTTACTTACTTCTTACTTACTTACTTACTTACTTACTTACTTACTTACTTACTTACTACTTACTTACTTACTTACTTACTTACTTTTACTTACTTACTTACTTACTTACTACTTACTTACTTACTTCTTACTTACTTACTTACTTACTTACTTACTCCTTACTTACTTACTTACTTACTTACTTACTAGGTAGTTAGTTAGTTAGTTAGTTAGTTAGTTCGTTAGTTAGTTAGTTAGTTAGTTAGTTAGTTAGTTAGTTAGTTAGTTAGTTTTTTAGTTAGTTAGTTAGTTAGTTAGTTAGTTAGTTCGTTAGTTAGTTAGTTTTTTTAGTTAGTTTAGTTAGTTAGTTAGTTAGTTAGTTCGTTAGTTTTTAGTTAGTTAGTTCGTTCGTTCGTTCGTTCGTTGTCGTTCGTTTCGTTCGTTCGTTGTTCGTTCGTTTTCGTTCGTTGTCGTTGTTCGTTCGTTGTTCGTTCGTTCGTTCGTTCGTTCGTTCGTTCGTTGTTGTTCGTTCGTTCGTTCGTTCGTTCGTTCGTTCGTTCGTTCGTTCGTTCTTGTTCGTTCGTTTTCGTTCGTTCGTTCGTTCTTCGTTCTTTCGTTCGCGTTTCGTTCGTTCTTGTTCGTTCTTCGTTCGTTCGTTCGTTCGTTTCGTTCGTTCGTTCGTTCGTTCGTTCGTTCGTTCGTTGTTCGTTCGTTCGTTTCGTTCGTTGTTCGTTGTTCGTTCGTCGTTCTTCGTTCGTTCGTTCGTTCGTTCGTTTCGTTCGTTCGTTCGTTCGTTCGTTCGTTCGTTCGTTCGTTCTTCGCAGTAGTTACAGTTACAGTTACAACCATAGTATAAGTTGCCCTGCTACTATTAATGATTCTTATTCCTCTCTTCTTTTTGGGTGAGCTTTGTTCTAATCTTTTTAATTTCTAGGCGATAGCAGGTGTCTAAAATAAAATTTAATTTGTCTTCATAGCTAAGGATAATCTCAGTTAAACAAAAAATATTCCTAAAATTTTACCATTTTCAAGCAAAATATAACATCTATCTAATTTAAACCACAATTTTTCGTAGAAAAGCCTGTAAAAAATCTCTATTACAAAACTAAAGCTAAGAGATTACAACTTTGTAATAGATATGAATTTAACATTTTTTATTTAATAAATATACATATTTCAACAAACCCATATTTATGCTCTTTTTTTGCTATAATAACCTAATATTTTGTTTGCATTAAATTTTCTTCAAAGAACCACCTTTAATTTAAAATCAAATCGATTTATGTGAAAACAAAACCAAAATCAATGCTAATATATGTATGAGCAAAAAAAAAAAATAAAGGAAGACAAATAAATATAAATGAAAAATACACACAAAAGACAAGTAAAACAAAAAATATAAATTTACCTTCATCAAAGGACTAACAGCCCGGGGCATAACGGTTAGAGCGGTAGCGGTGGGCAACATGTGTAGAGCACCATTTGAGCCACGTTGTAACGATAGAGAATGATGTTGACCAACTAATGTTGTGGTTGTGGCCGATGAAACACACGATTCTCTTTTACCCTTGCCATAATACGAAGTTAAAGGCCTGTGGTAAACGAAAATTGAAAAAAAAGGATTTTGTTTAAAATTTTCAAATGTATAGCAGGGATAGAATACTTTTCACAGAAATTTTAGTAATAGTTAGCATTAGATATATTGGGTTTACTTCCCCTGTTTACCTTTTACTTTCCGTATTGGGTGAAGTATCTTTGGCAAAACCCTTGGAAACGTATCTTTATAAAAAAAAAAGTAGGAAATTAAATACAAAACATAAGAAATGTTAAAGTACATTTTCTCTTGAAATATTGCGTAAAAAGATTTTTTGTTTACAATTTATACCTTCTTGATTGATTTAGTCTTATATTACGAGAATCCTGCCATGTTGATATATGATGCTTTAAAGCATTTCTGACTTCAGAATTTAAAAAACAATAGAATAATGAAACTGAAAATCCCTGTCAAAATAAGAAATTTAATTAATTGTGAGGACACTTTTTATTTCGTTTTACTTTTTTTCGCAAACAGATTGTTATCGTTATTCTAATTACTACTTACTTGGGTGCTTAGCAGTAGAGCTCGTAATATGGCAAACATATGACTCATGACACCACCCTCACTGGGACCAGCTAATACAACTAAATATGTGATGCCAAACAATGGTATCAACACCAATAAAGCTTTAGCTGCTTTACGGTATTGTCTGGTTTCTACCGTGTTGGCAGAACGTAATTTTGTTATCAACACCTAAGTAGAAAAAAATACATTTGGAGAGGAAGGAAGAGAGACAAAATTAAATTAATGAATTGAATTGATTCGATTACAGTAGGACTGGTAATAAAGAACATTTAACGAAAATTTATTGAAAAATTCTAGTCTATAGTCTAGTCTATAGTCTAGTCTATAGTCTAGTCTATAGTCTAGTCTATAGTCTAGTCTATAGTCTAGTCTATAGTCTAGTCTATAGTCTAGTCTATAGTCTAGTCTATAGTCTAGTCTATAGTCTAGTCTATAGTCTAGTCTATAGTCTAGTCTATAGTCTAGTCTATAGTCTAGTCTATAGTCTAGTCTATAGTCTAGTCTATAGTCTAGTCTATAGTCTAGTCTATAGTCTAGGTCTATAGTCTAGTCTATAGTCTAGTCTATAGTCTAGTCTATAGTCTAGTCTATAGTCTAGTCTATAGTCTAGTCTATAGTCTAGTCTATAGTCTAGTCTATAGTCTGTCTAATAGTCTAGTCTATTAGTCTAGTCTATAGTCTAGTCTATAGTCTAGTCTATAGTCTAGTCTATAGTCTAGTCTATAGTCTAGTCTATAGTCTAGTCTATAGTCTAGTCTATAGTCAGTCTATAGTCTTCTATAGTCTAGTCTATAGTCTAGTCTATAGTCTAGTCTATAGTCTAGTCTATAGTCTAGTCTATAGTCTAGTCTATAGTCTAGTCTATAGTCTAGTCTATAGTCTAGTCTATAGTCTAGTCTATAGTCTAGTCTATAGTCTAGTCTATAGTCTAGTCTATAGTCTAGTCTATAGTCTAGTCTATAGTCTAGTCTATAGTCTAGTCTATAGTCTAGTCTATAGTCTAGTCTATAGTCTAGTCTATAGTCTAGTCTATAGTCTAGTCTATAGTCTAGTCTATAGTCTAGTCTATAGTCTAGTCTATAGTCTAGTCTATAGTCTAGTCTATAGTCTAGTCTATAGTCTAGTCTATAGTCTAGTCTATAGTCTAGTCTATAGTCTAGTCTATAGTCTAGTCTATAGTCTAGTCTAGTCTATAGTCTAGTCTATAGTCTAGTCTATAGTCTAGTCTATAGTCTAGTCTATAGTCTAGTCTATAGTCTAGTCTATAGTCTAGTCTATAGTCTAGTCTAGTCTATAGTCTAGTCTATAGTCTAGTCTATAGTCTAGTCTATAGTCTAGTCTATAGTCTAGTCTATAGTCTAGTCTATAGTCTAGTCTATAGTCTAGTCTATAGTCTAGTCTATAGTCTAGTCTATAGTCTAGTCTATAGTCTAGTCTATAGTCTAGTCTATAGTCTAGTCTATAGTCTAGTCTATAGTCTAGTCTATAGTCTAGTCTATAGTCTAGTCTATAGTCTAGTCTATAGTCTAGTCTATAGTCTAGTCTATAGTCTAGTGTATAGTCTAGTCTATAGTCTAGTCTATAGTCTAGTCTATAGTCTAGTCTAGTCTAGTCTATAGTCTAGTCTATAGTCTAGTCTAGTCTATAGTCTAGTCTATAGTCTAGTCTATAGTCTAGTCTATAGTCTAGTCTATAGTCTAGTCTATGGTCTAGTCTATAGTCTAGTCTATAGTCTATAGTCTAGTCTATTGTCTAGTCTATAGTCTAGTCTATAGTCTAGTCTATAGTCTAGTATATAGTCTAGTCTATAGTCTAGTCTATAGTCTAGTCTATAGTCTAGTCTATAGTCTAGTCTATAGTTTAGTCTATAGTCTAGTCTATAGTCTAGTCTATAGTCTAGTCTATAGTCTAGTCTATAGTCTACTTCTATAGTGTAGTCTATAGTCTACTTCTATAGTCTAGTCTATAGTCTACTTCTATAGTCTAGTCTATAGTCTACTTCTATAGTCTAGTCTATAGTCTACTTCTATAGTCTAGTCTATAGTCTACTTCTATAGTCTAGTCTATAATCTACTTTTATAGTCTAGTCTATAGTCTAGTCTATAGTCTAGTCTATAGTCTAGTCTACAGTCTAGTCTATAGTCTAGTCTATAGTCTAGTCTATAGTCTAGACTATAGTCTAGTCTATAGTCTAGTCTATAGTCTAGTCTATAGTCTAGTCTATAGTCTAGTCTATAGTCTAGTCTATAGTCTAGTCTATAGTCTAGTCTATAGTCTAGTCTATAGTCTAGTCTATAGTCTAGTCTATAGTCTAGTCTATAGTCTAGTCTATAGTCTAGTCTATAGTCTAGTCTATAGTCTAGTCTATAGTCTAGTCTATAGTCTAGTCTATAGTCTAGTCTATAGTCTAGTCTATAGTCTAGTCTATAGTCTAGTCTATAGTCTAGTCTATAGTCTAGTCTATAGTCTAGTCTATAGTCTAGTCTAGTCTATAGTCTAGTCTATAGTCTGGTCTATAGTGTAGTCTATAGTCTTTATGTCAATTTATGATAAAATTCCTATTTATTTATGAAAAGTTCTTTTAAATAATTTTGTTTTATACTCACCCACATGATGCGCAATAGAAATATTAAATTTATTATTAAAACCACGCAAACAGGTCCTTGAAATATCCAGTCCACATGAGTTTCTTGCATCCACGGACAACCCTCTATTTGTATCTGTATGGAAATAAAAAGATCATAAATTATATGCAGACGGTAATAATGATGTTTTTGTTTTATGTCATTATTTCCCAACAACAATAACAAAACAATACATAAGTACTTGAACAAATTCAAAAAAAACTCTTCTATACTTAACAAATACATATAAATTAGGGTGTACCTTTTTAACTTTTACATTTCAAAAAATTATAGGACCCTGTAAATAAATGGACCCTGAATTTAGAGTCCCTATTCAGTGTAGAACTGGTTCAAGTGAAAGGATTCATTGGCAGTATACAGGTTCTATAACAATTCTTGAAATATTTTGTATCCTCATTCCTCCTTATTGTAAATATCTAACTCATTTTGACTAAAGCTTTTTAATTTAACCATCATAATTACCTACAAATAACAATAATGACTGAGTTCTGAATTCAATACGATTCTCGAAATCATTAATAACCTTATTCTTTTGTGTTATGTTGGAAAAAATAAATTGAATAGACATTTCAGTCTGCCTTTCAGTTTTATTTTAACAAACATTAATAATTTCTTGTATTTAAGAGTACCTTGACATTTCATTTTCATATTTTACACAAAAATAATGCACAAATATCCCCTTTGATATACAAATAGACATTACGTTTGTTTACTTGGAAAGAGTCATAGTTCAACATTGCTAAAAAAAATTCAAACTTAAAAATTTCAAATCATTTTAATATTTGTTAAAAAGAGAATAAGATTTAAAATATAAAAGCTGCTAAATAGATTTCTTATTTTATTTTGAAAGTATAGTACTCCGTGCAAAATACCTGCATTTTTTTAGTTAAGACACATATAAAGTACATGAGCGATATGCTTGTTATACATATGTTTAAACATTATACATACATATTGTATTTCTACTCATATGCATGAGTATATTGTTATTTATTGTTAACTTACCTGATCAGTTGTGGCAGATGACATTGTCAGACCTTTGGCTATAGACCAAACAACAACAAAGACAGCAGGACCACCTAAAATATGTTAAAAAAATTCATTATTGTTATTATCAGTATAGACAACTCTTTATTGTTACTCATTAATTATGCAGAGGAAAAAACACACAAAGCAAAAGCAAAACAACTTTAACAGGTTGGCTAAATAACAATTAATATAATAATAAGCAGAGAAACCGAAAGTTATGCAATATACCTGACTATACACTAGATTATAGACTAGACTATAGACTAGACTATAGACTAGACTATAGACTAGACTATAGACTAGACTATAGACTAGACTATAGACTAGACTATAGACTAGACTATAGACTAGACTATAGACTAGACTATAGACTAGACTAGACTATAGACTAGACTATAGACTAGACTATAGACTAGACTATAGACTATACTATAGACTAGACTATAGACTAGACTATAGACTAGACTATAGACTAGACTATAGACTAGACTATAGACTATACTATAGACTGGACTTTAGACTGGACTTTAGACTGGACTATAGACTGGACTATAGACTAGACTATAAACTAGACTATAGACTAGACTATAAACTAGACTATAGACTAGACTATAGACTAGACTATAGACTAGACTATAGACTAGACTATAGACTAGACTATAGACTAGACTATAGACTAGAAAAAACAAAATATGGAAAAGTCCCAGAATGAAACAAATGTTACGGTGCAGGGAGTAATGACCCCAGTACCGGCGGCTGAGTGTAGTGAGCAAGCAGGCTACCCGTCGTCGTTATCCCACGACTGCAATGCTACTCCGGTTTCGAGCTTGGCTGGAGTAGCAGATAATGCTACAAGTACCAATAAGGGAAATATTCCCCCCCATAGACGTTCCGCCACAAAAAAGTCTATTACTTTGAGCGGTGGAAATGAGCAAAGTCCGAAGCAGAAGTATGGTGCCTTCGTAGAACTCGGAAACCTCATAGTTGACCTCATGGATTACGTTAAACCTCGAAACAACGTCCATATTCCCATCAAGGAGCAAGTGATTGCAATAAGGGCTGCGTATATTAAAACACGAGACCTCATTGAGCAAGGAAATCCTGTAATAACCCGTGGATATGCTGAACAGCAAACACAAACCTCTCCAAACCTAGACTATAGACTAGACTATAGACTAGACTATAGACTAGGCTATAGACTAGACTATAGACTAGACAAGACTATAGACTAGACTATAGACTAGACTATATACTATACTATAGACTGGACTTTAGACTGGACTATAGACTAGACTATAGACTAGACTATAGACTAGACTATAGACTAGACTATAGACTAGACTATAGACTAGACTATAGACTAGACTATAGACTAGACTATAGACTAGACTATAGACTAGACTATAGACTAGACTATAGACTAGACTATAGACTAGACTATAGACTAGACTAGACTATAGACTAGACTATAGACTAGACTATAGACTAGACTATAGACTAGACTATAGACTAGACTATAGACTAGACTATAGACTAGACTATAGACTAGACTATAGACTAGACTATAGACTAGACTATAGACTAGACTATAGACTAGACTATAGACTAGACTATAGACTAGACTATAGACTAGACTATAGACTAGACTATAGACTAGACTATAGACTAGACTATAGACTAGACTATAGACTAGACTATAGACTAGACTATAGACTAGACTATAGACTAGACTATAGACTAGACTATAGACTAGACTATAGACTAGACTATAGACTAGACTATAGACTAGACTATAGACTAGACTATAGACTAGACTATAGACTAGACTATAGACTAGACTATAGACTAGACTATAGACTAGACTATAGACTAGACTATAGACTAGACTATAGACTAGACTATAGACTAGACTATAGACTAGACTATAGACTAGACTATAGACTAGACTATAGACTAGACTATAGACTAGACTATAGACTAGACTATAGACTAGACTATAGACTAGACTATAGACTAGACTATAGACTAGACTATAGACTAGACTATAGACTAGACTATAGACTAGACTATAGACTAGACTATAGACTAGACTATAGACTAGACTATAGACTAGACTAGACTAGACATAGACTATAGACTAACTATACTACACTAGACTATACACTAGACTAGACTATAGACTAAACTATACTACACTAGACTATACACTAGACTACACACTAGACTATATACTAGACTATACACTAGACCATACACTAGACTATACACTAGACTATACACTAGGGTGGGTCGAAAAAAAAAGTTGAGTCAGTCACCCCCTACGATTAAAGATATGTTAATAACATTTCCAAAAATATAAAAATATTTTTTTCCACGCCTAGAAATACCGCCCTTTTTGTTTTTTATATATAACGTCGACATTTTAAGTCCGATCGTAACATATAATATATCAATGTTTATGGCTTGACTGTAGCTATATTTCACTCTTAGAAAATTTTTTAATTCGACGTCATATTCTATGCGCGACTTCTGATATCTCGGATCCTTCCCCAAAATCGAAAATTGTGGCTATACTGGAATAAAGTACATTGAATTATATGAACTATTAGCTTTTAAAATGCTCACTTTTATGCATTAACACCTATTTTACAGGTATTTAAAAATACCTGTATAGTTCTAACTACAAACAATTAATTTGCTAGGGATATGGTCGAAAACTATTTTTTCAAATTAATTTACAATACACAAATTTCATTCTGCCCTTATCTTAACACAAGAAGGATAATTTTATTCGGCATTTAATTTTATTAATAAATAACAAAATCACGTAGGTACATAAAAACTAAACATTTAATTTTATAAAAATCTATGCAAAATTAAAGAGTTATGCTTTATAAAAATATTTCTTGTTTTTACCATACAATTACTTGCATGTTCTTGGTTCTTTTTTAAACAATTTTCAAAAATGTTTATACTAATTTTTATAAAATGTAATAAATTTATTTAATGATAGATTAACTTTTCTTAAATAGTTATATATTTTTAAAGAAGTTCTTGAAATAAAAACTAATAAAAAAATATTAGTCGGGAATGGCCGACCATATGATACCAGTTATGAGCATATCTAAAATATGATTTCTTTTTTAATAAAGCATTTATATTGAAATTTGTCCATTACTTTTTAAGCAATTTATTGATGAAAAACAAATTTTCTGAAAGAGCCTATATATGGGAGCTAGGATCAATTATAGACCGATCCTATCAAAATTTGGTGGAGGGATTTATGTTCATATAGGAGTTAGATATGCAGAATTTCTTCATAATGGAAGTGTTTAAGAGGGAAATAACGGCAAGCCACAATTAAGAGCTCCGATTTAATCCATTTTCAAACAACTTCGTCCTTTGGTAGAATGAAATATTTTCATCAAATTATCTGGAAAATTGCGACTTGTAGTTTGATTACATGGTTTAAATGGCAAATTAATTGTTTGTTATGAGAACGGTTGATAAATACTTGAACATTTTCAAATATCTATAAAATAGGTGTTAATGCATAAAAGTGAGCATTTTAAAAGCTAATAGTTCATATAATTCAATATACTTTATTCCAGTATAGCCACAATTTTCGATTTTGGGGAAGGATCCGAGATATCAGAAGTCGCGCATAGAATATGTCGTCGAATTAAAAAATTTTCTAAGAGTGAAATATAGCTACAATCAAGCCATAAATGTTGATATATGACATGTTACGATCGGACTTAAAATGGCGGCGTAATATATAAAAAACTAAAAGGGCGGTATTTCTAAGCGTGGCAAAAAAATATTTTTTATATTTTTGGAAATGTTATTAACATATCTTTAAACCTAGGGGGTGACTGACACAACTTTTTTTTTTGTCCATAGAGACCGACCCACTCTACTATACACTACACTATAGACTAGACTATAGACTAGACTATAGACTAGACTATAGACTAGACTATAGACTAGACTATAGGCTAGATTATAGACACTACACTATAGACTAGACTATTGACTAGACTATCGACTAGTTAGAAAAAGCATACATTTTGTAGCATAATTTCTAAATGCCTTCTAAACCTGTTTTTAAAGCATACTTTTTGGCTTCTCTGCTTATAAAGAATTTTGAGTAGGAGTTATATTAACCAAACACGCACACATTTCAAGAGATGAATTTTTAATACAACAATAACAACAAAGTGTATTATAATAATATTGTTGTTTTCATTGTATATTTTTTATTTGGTATTGTTGTATTTGTATATATTTCTGTTAATATTTATGTAAAGCAATTAAAAACATGAAAATAATTAAGTACACCCTTAATAGCGGTAGCAATAGCAACCTTAAGGATATAATTATTATTTTTTTATTAGTTTTATATATATTTTTTTTTGCATTTTATATTTTTTGGGTTCTCATTAATTTTATATTTATTTCATTTTAGCCTGTGGTTTGTGTAAGTTGTGTTGATTTATAAATTCAGTGTCTGTTTTCATTAACTGTTTTAAATTATAATTGAGGGAACAAAATATAATAACTACTTACCCCAACCAATCAAGGCATATACATTAAATCTGATATTATCACCCGAAAAGGTTTTCACCACCAATATATACAGATAAAGTCCTTAGTTTTTTTTTTCAAAGCACACATCAGTAGCCATTGTTTTCAATGAGTTTCGGTGGAAATTTCAAAAGAGTTTGAAGAAAAATGAAAAGAAAATAAACAAAATATGTTTTTTTTATAAATAAATTCAGTTAAATATGTATTATTGTTTTAAAATCTGGCTTCAGGATAAAAATATGTTGATATAAGTGTGTTTCTTTTTTTAACCAAATTTCGGGGGTAATTTTTTTTTTGGAATATTTTGTATAACAGTTTTATTATTATTGGCTGCCGATGATAAGGGTGTTGTTGTACTTGGGTTTTAATTACCTATATGTCCTTACCATGAAGATAAGGGTTTATACAAGAAGTTTATCATTTTATTTGAAAATAACTATTAAGTCCAGTTATTTCCTAATCTAATTAACATATTTTTACTAAATTTTACATAGCCTAAACTGATCTTTATATCTTATTTTCTACTCCAAAACAGAACAAAAGCCAATACTACTCCCTCAGCAATACTACAAGAAATTTCTTCAAAAACTTCCTTTTTTAACTTTTTAAAATACCTTTATAAAGCGCCTTCAAACTTTTATTAATATTTAATTGATTCTACTATTCAACTTCGAAGAATAAAACATTTTCCTGTTACAAATATTTTATAACTTGTACGTACTTAAAAGGTCATAAAACTTTTGTGCAAAAATAAGAAAATAAAAAAAAAATACCTAAACTATTTTATAACAAAACTTTATTTACAACCATAATACTCGTATGCAACGTGTTAATAACCAAAAACTAGTAAGTTATAAAACACCCACCAACAGCCAATAACAATAATACAGAAACCATTATGATAATATCCTTTATTACTTTCTATACGCTACAAGTACCCAAAACTTAAAACCTTAAAACTACAAAATATTTTTTATTGATACTTAAGAAATGCTACTTCACAAGTAACATAAAGAAAAGTTATTTATTTGCAAAATAAACTTACCTTCAACTAGCATCCAAAAGAAATTGGTTAAAGTAAAAAAATGGAAAAGTGTTACCAGGACAATACAACCACCCAAACTGGTATGCGTTGAAATCTGCAAAAGAAATCATAAAAAATTTACTAAACCAGATGTTAGCCACAAAGAAAGTTTTTGTTTAATACAAAATTCTTAAGAAAATTCAAAAATATATTTGAAATTCATGATTTAGAAAATCTGAAATAAAAAAAAATGGTTATGCACATAGAACAAACACTGACTATAGAGTAGACTATAGACTCGACTATAGTCTGGACTATAGACTCGACTATAGTATGGACTATAGACTCGACTATAGTCTGGACTATAGACTCCACTATAGTCTGGACTATAGACTCGACTATAGTCTGGACTATAGACTCGACTATACTCTGAACTATAGATTCGACTATAGTCTGGAATATAGACTCCACCATAGTCTGGACTATAGACTCGACTGGCTTTGACTGGACTCGACTATAGTCTGGACTATAGACTCGACTATAGTCTGGACTATAGACTCGACTATAGTCTGGACTATAGACTCGACTATAGTCTGGACTATAGACTCGACTATAGTCTGGACTATAGACTCGACTTATAGTCAGGACTATAGACTCGACTATAGTCAGGACTATAAACTCGACTATAGTCAGGACTATAGGCTCGACTATAGTCAGGGCTATAGGCTCGTCTATAGTCAGGACTATAGACTCGACTATAGACTTGACTATAGTCAGGACTATAGACCCGACTATATTCAGGAATATAGACTTGACTATAGTTAGGACTATAGACTCGACAATAGTCTGGACTATAGACTCGACAATAGTCTGGACCATAGACTCGACTATAGTCTGGAATGTGGACTACAATGTAGTATGGGCTAGAGACTGGGTTATAGTCTGGACTATAGAGTATAGTCAATAGTCTATATAAATAAAAATCAATTGTCGTTCGTTGGTAATTGCATCAGTTGAGAACGGCTAGACCGATTTGGACAATTTTTTTACTGAAATGTTCCTCATAGTCCAACTTAGGTTTTTACGGAAAGAAAAATTGACAACGCCCACTTTTACGCACACTTTATTCGATTTATCTAAAATCGGAAAACGGCTGCACCGATTTGGCTAAATTTTTTATTTAAATGGTCGTAGTAATCTAATTTAAGTTTTTACTGAAAGAAAAATTTACCACGCCCACTTTTTTCGATTTATCTAAAATCGGAAAACGGTTGCACCGATTTGGCTAAATTTTTTAAAACATGTTCGTAGTAATCAAATTTAAAGTTTTTCTGAAAGAATAATTGACCACGCCCACTTTTACGCTCACTTTTTTCGATTTATCTAAAATCACAAATCGAACATAAACATTTTTTCTAATTTGGACAGGACAACGTCTGTCGGGCCAGCTAGTCTGCAATATAAACTAGAGTTTAGTCTATAGTCTGCAATATAAACTAGACAATATTCTGGACGATAGACTAAACTAAGTATGTTCTGGACTATAGACTAAGCTATAGTCTGTACTGAAGACAAGACCTATAGTCTAAACAATAGACTAAACTATAGTCTGGACTATAAACTTAACTATAGTCGGAACTATAAACCAAACTATTATCTGGACTATAGACTAAACTATAGTCTGAAATGTGTACTAAACTATTGTCTGGAATATAGACTAAACTTGTAATCTTGATTATAGACTAAACAATAATTGGGACTATAGAATAAGCTATAGTCTGTACTATAAACTAAACTATTGTCTGGTCTAAAGACTGAACTATAGTCTGGAATATAGACTAAACTACTATAAAAAAAATATAGTCTGGACTATAGCCTAGACTAGACTATATACTAGACCATAGTCTGGAATATAGTTTGGAGTATAGACTAAACTATAGTACTGTAAAGATCGGGTAAATTCTAAACATTTTGCGAAATATAGTTTATTGCACTTCTTAAATTATTTTTCCAATTAACTCCCTAATCTTATATGCACAAAGAAACAATTTAGAAAAGCATTTCCCTCCCTTCCACGATTTATGCAAAATGTGCAGTGCACTGGAATTTATGTGTGTAACATAAAAATTACTTATACATGTCAAAATATTCATACCTTTTCTTAAATTAAAGTTGATGTACATTACAATACAAACAAAAAATCATTATAAGTACATACATACCTGTACAGAGAGTGTTAGTATCCATAGAAGTGCTGACATGATGTACGTGAAAAATAAATTCGCATGTATGGAATTGCGTAAACAACGTAATTCCCTAAAGGAAACCCACACACAGAGATACAAACATACGAATTAGACAGGAAATAACAATACGCAGTAGAGTTTTAATGAAGAGACACACACATAACAGCGCCACCCATCAGGAGAGAAACCGTTATTTTAAAAATACATAAGTGTGTGTCCGTTTAAATGTGTGGTAATTTTTTTCCATTATAAAGAAAAATCCATGTCGTTGTTTAGTTGATAATAGAGAACAAGCAAGGGAGAGATTGGAGTAGGAGAGGGTGTAAGTAGTAAACATTTGGAAGAGCAGGGTTTGTTTTTATTGTTGTAGTTGTTTATTTTCCCATACATTACACGGTTGTTTGTTGTAATGATGTAAACAAAGTTGTTAAAGTTGTTGTTATTATTTCGTTGTTGTTGATTTTGCCATTGAGTTGAGTTGTTTTCATCAAAAGCCGAAATATAAAAGAAATGGGGAAAAAACGAATTTATATTAAAAAAGAAAAATTATTTAATTATAACAATCTTAATCATATTTCTTTTATGCACATAAGTACGTACATACATATCTAATCTAAAAAGAAAGAAAGTAGTTGAGGAGAAAGAAATAATCAAAGCAGTATTGTCGGTTAAGCCTGATTATAAGAAACCCTACAAATTTATTACGGATTTATTGACTATCGAGTATATAGTAAAATATCTATATATGTCTCTACTAACCAAAGTGTTGCTTACAGGAGGAAAGTAGAAAAGCAATATACGAGCTTAGTAAAAAATTCCTTCCAAACTATCTATCTATCTATCTATCTATCTATCTATCTATCTATCTATCTATCTATCTATCTATCTATCTATCTATCTATCTATCTATCTATCTATCTATCTATCTATCTATCTATCTATCTATCTATCTATCTATCTATCTATCTATCTAGCTATCTATCTATCTATCTATCTATCTATCTATCTATCTATCTATCTATCTATCTATCTATCTATCTATCTATCTATCTATCTATCTATCTATCTATCTATCTATCTATCTATCTAATCTATCTATCTATCTATCTATCTACCTACCTATCTATCTATCTATCTATCTATCTATCTATCTATCTATCTATCTATCTATCTATCTATCTATCTATCTATCTATCTATCTATCTATCTATCTATCTATCTATCTATCTATCTATCTATCTATCTATCTATCTATCTATCTATCTATCTATCTATCTATCTATCTATCTATCTATCTATCTATCTATCTCTATCTATCTATCTATCTATCTATCTATCTATCTATCTATCTATCTATCTATCTATCTATCTATCTATCTATCTATCTATCTATCTATCTATCTATCTATCTATCTATCTATCTATCTATCTATCTATCTATCTATCTATCTATCTATCTATCTATCTATCTATCTATCTATCTATCTATCTATCTATCTATCTATCTATCTATCTATCTATCTATCTATCTATCTATCTATCTATCTATCTATCTATCTATCTATCTATCTATCTATCTATCTATCTATCTATCTATCTATCTATCTATCTATCTATCTATCTATCTAATCTATCTATCTATCTATCTATCTATCTATCTATCTATCTATCTATCTATCTATCTATCTATCTATCTCTATCTATCTATCTATCTATCTATCTATCTATCTATCTACCTACCTATCTATCTATCTATCTATCTATCTATCTATCTATCTATCTATCTATCTATCTATCTATCTATCTATCTATCTATCTATCTATCTATCTATCTATCTATCTATCTATCTATCTATCTATCTATCTATCTATCTATCAATCTATCTATCTATCTATCTATCTATCTATCTATCTATCTATCTATCTATCTATCTATCTATCTATCTATCTATCTATCTATCTATCTATCTATCTATCTATCTATCTATCTATCTATCTATCTATCTATCTATCTATCTATCTATCTATCTATCTATCTATCTATCTAGCTATCTATCTATCTATCTATCTATCTATCTATCT
>NW_023997907.1:0-15672 GCF_015586225.1 Lucilia sericata
GTTTTAGCATCTTCCACAAGAGTCAGAAAACAAAATTTTCATTTAAATTTTATGACATTTCAATTTTTCAATTCAAGTGATTTTGAAATTACTCTCTGAATAGGGATGCATTTAAGAATTTCGAAAAATTTTATGAATATGTATATTGTAGAAATTTCAAGAAATCCAGCCAGATTCCTGCAGTGATAAAAACTTTTAAATAGAACATATGGAATACTATTATTGGGAATGGCAAGCAATACCATCTTAAACAAATTTCTTAGAATCGCGACGGAAGCTCAATGATATACGAAAAAGAGAATATTCACAGATATGTAGATGTAACTTTGATCAAAAGATGAATTTAGAAGAAAACGTGAAGCGTATTTGGCATGTTCATTCTAAACCTTGAAAGGTTTCTCACTGGAACACAAAACCATTGAGGGTAACACAGGTCAACAAATGTTAAATCCTGATATCAAAATGGATTGAATAGATAGATAGATAGATAGATAGATAGATAGATGATAGATGATAGTAGATAGATAGATATATATATAGTATGATAGATAGATAGTATAGATAGATAGATAGATAGATAGATAGATAGATAGATAGATAGATCGATAGCTAGCTCGCTCGATAGATCGCTCGCTCGCTCGCTCTCGCTCTCGCTCGCTCGCTCGCTCGTCGCTCGCTCGCTCGCTCGCTCGCTCGCTCGCTGCTCGCTCGCTCGCTCTCTCGCTCGCTCGCTCGCCGCTCGCTCGCCTGCTCGCTCGCCCGCTCGCTCGCTCGCTCGCTCCTCGCTCGCTCGCTCGCTCGCTCGCTCGCTCGCTCGCTCTCTCGCTCCTCGCTCGCTCGCTCGCTCGCTGCTCGCTCGCTCCGCTCGCTCGCTCGCTCGCTCGCTCGCTCTCGCTCGCTCGCTCGCTCGCTCGCTAGCTCGCTCGCTCGCTCGCTCGCTCGCTCGCTCGCTCGCTCGCTCGCGCTGCTCGCTCGCTCGCTCGCTCGCTCGCTCGCTCGCTCTCGCGCTCGCTCGCTCGCTGTCGGTCGCTCGCTCGCTCGCTCGCTCGCTCGCTCGCTCGCTCGCCCCCTCGCTGCCCCCCCCACCCCCCGCCCTTCCCTGCCGCTTCACCTTCCGCGTCCGTTCCTCTTTCCGCCCGGGCCCCTTCGTCCTCTGCGTTCTCCTTTGTTGCCCTGTGTCCCTTCTCCCTCTCACCCCGCTCTCGGCCTGTTGGCTTGCCCCGTCCTTTCGCCCTCCCCTCCCGCTTTTTCCCCCCCCCCCCCCGCCTTTCTCTGTCTCCCCCCCCCTTCCGTTTCCCCTTCTTTGCCTTCCTCCTCCTCCTCCTCTCCCCTCCTACTCCCCCCTCAAAACCCTAGAAATCACCTTTTTTAATAATTGATTTACCATTTACAGTTTTCTTATAAATAATAACATTTATTAACAAATGATTATGATTTTTTGTTTATTTTATAATTTAACACAAAAGAAATTTTCAAAAAAAAACACCATACCTATTTTTATCTGTGAACATGTTTAATTTACTTAAATTTTTTCATTGCAAATAGGCCAAAAAGTGTGTACATGTCCAATGACCGATGCGCGCGATGGCCACGACGTTACCTTATAAAACAAAAACCTAATATACCTAAAATCAAAAATTAAAAAACCAAATAATAAGCTCTATAACTTAATAAAAAAAAAAACAAACAATTATAAACACAAAACTGAAAGTTAAAAAGCCGGTAAAAATCTATTAAACAAAATCATGGCTCAACAAAACATCTGCCTACAAAAGAAACCTAAAGCAAAAAAAAAAGCACCAAGCAAGCAGTTGGGTTTAAAAAAGCTAGAAAAATGTAAACTACAAACTAGTTACTGCAAATAATAAAACTGTATATGCCAAAGGGGTCAGTCAGTCAGTCAACATCCTTTAATTGTTGAAGTTTGAAGCAGCAACAGATAAAACCTTAAAGGTTTGTTTAATGGACAGAGACCAGTTAGACAAATGGATGTCTAAAACTCTTATAAAAAGAGGCCATAAACAACCTCATCTACAACAATAATTAAAATTCCAACAAACATCTACAACAAATATAATAAAACTGTAGCATCCTAAACAAAAATTGTTATTGTTATATTTTCATCAATTTTGAAAATCAAACCATGTCTCCTTAGTTGTGTTGGTAATTTAATTTTTACAAAAATACAAAACTAAAAAAACCATACAAATCTTTAACAAAAACATTTTCTAATTTTTTCAACTCTCTCTTCTTTTAAAATACACACACACCCACATCAAAGTAAGAAAAATAAAGAAAATTGTAAAGTATCTCTGGATTTTGTTAACAACAAGTATCAACATTTTTCATATAATTTTCTCTATTTGTTTACAACTAATTCTCCTTTTAATCCTTAATATCAAGAAAAGAAAAAAAGCAATTATCGTCTCTTCTCAGCCTGATGATGTTGTTGATTTACTTTCTTCTTCGTTTATAAGCAGTTGTTTGTGGAGTATTTTGCTTTGGAATTGTATTACTACTACAACTATCTAAAAACAACCTTTATTGGGTCGTCACATAGTATTAATTTCATATTTTTCATATACAAGGTGAGTGTTCAGTTGTTGGTTTTATCAATGCCTTTGTTTAATTGTATATTATGTATTCTATTAATTTCTTTTTTTAAAGGATACATTGTTGTTCAAAAAAAGGTAAATGCTCGACCAACTAAACAACTTTTGTAAACCCTATGTATAAGTGGATCAAGGTAAAAATAATATATATACTACATAAAAAGTGATTGTATGAAGTAAAATTTAAATTAAATATGAGACAAATATTAAGTGTTAATAACAAACACATATGTATAGGATATACATATGTATGTATATATAAGATTGTTATATTTGGCAAAGCCGAATCTTATATATCCATCATCAAATCACATAAATTTCTAAATTTTGAATGGCGACCCATTTCTAGTTTAGTTCTGTTAATATGGTTACATTCAATTATAATTCAATTCTAGTTCAATTCCACTTAAGTTCTAGTTCAGTTCTAGTTTAGTTCAGTTCTAGTTTAGTTCAGTTCCAATTCAGTTCTACTTCAGTTATAATCAAGTTAATTTCTAGTTAAGTTCTAGATCAGTTCTAGTTCAGTTCTAGTTCAGTTTTAGTTCAGTTCTAGTTCAGTTCTAGTTCAGTTCTAGTTCAGTTCTAGTTCAGTTCTAGTTCAGTTCTAGTTCAGTTCTAGTTCAGTTCTAGTGCAGTTCTAGTGCAGTTCTAGTTCAGTTCTAGTTCAGTTCTAGTTCAGTTCTAGTTCAGTTCTAGATCAGTTCTAGTTCCGTTCTAGTTCAGTTCTAGTTCAGTTCTAGTTCAGTTTTAGTTATTTCTAGTTCAGTTCTAGTTCAGTTCTATTTCAGTTCTAGTTCAGTTCTAGTTCAGTTCTAGTTCAGTTCTAGTTCAGTTCAAGTTCAGTTCTAGTTCAGTTCTAGTTCAGTTCTAGATCAGTTCTAGTTCAGTTCTAGTTTAGTTCTAGATCAGTTCTAGTTCAGTTCTAGTTCAGTACTAGATCAGTTCTAGTTCAGTTCTAGTTCAGTTATAGTTCAATTCTAGTTCAGTTCTAGTTCAGTTCCAGTTCAGTTCCAGTTCAGTTCCAGTTTAGTTCTAGTTCCGTTCTTGTTCAGTTCTAGTTCAGTTCTTGTTCAAGTTCAGTTCTTGTTCAGTTCTAGTTCAGTTCTAGTTCAGTTCTATTTCAGTTCTAGTTCAGTTCTAGTTCAGTTCTAGTTCAGTTCAAGTTCAGTTCTAGTTCAGTTCTAGTTCAGTTCTAGATCAGTTCTAGTTCAGTTTCTAGTTAGTTCTAGATCAGTTCTAGTTCAGTTCTAGTTCAGTACTAGATCAGTTCTAGTTCAGTTCTAGTTCAGTTATAGTTCAGTTCTAGTTCAGTTCTAGTTCAGTTCCAGTTCAGTTCCAGTTCAGTTCTAGTTCCGTTCTTGTTCAGTTCTAGTTCAGTTCTTGTTCAAGTTCAGTTCTTGTTCAGTTCTAGTTCAGTTCTAGTTCAGTTCTAGTTCAGTTCTAGTTCAGTTCTAGTTCAGTTCAAGTTCAGATCTTGTTCAGTTCTGTTTCAGTTCTAGTTCAGTTCTAGTTCAGTTCAAGTTCAGATCTTGTTCAGTTCTGTTTCAGTTCTAGTTCAGTTCTAGTTCAATTCTAGTTCAGTTCTAGTTCAGTTCAAGTTCAGATCTAGTTCAGTTCTTGTTCAGTTCTGTTTCAGTTCTAGTTCTGTACTAGTTGAGTTCAAGTTCATTTTTAGTTTAGTTCTGGTTCAGTTCTACTTCTGTACTAGTTGAGTTCTAGTTCATTTCTAGTTTAGTTCTGGTTAAATTCTACTTCATTTTTAGTTCCTTTCTAGTTTAGTTCTAATTCAGTTCTATTTAAGTTCTTGTTCAGTTCTAGATTAGTTCAATTTCAGTTTTAGTTCAGTTCTAATTTAGTTCTAGTTCCGCTCTAGTTCAGTTCAGTTCTAGTTCAGTGAAGTTCCGTTTTAGTTCAGTTCTAATTCAGTTCAATTCAGTTCTAGTTCAGTTCTAGTTCAGTTCTTATTCAGTTCCAATTCAGTTCAAGTTCTATTTAAGTTCTCGGTCATTTCTAGTTGAGTTCCGGCTCAATTCTACTTCAGTTCCATTTAAGTTCTAAATCAGTTCTAGTTCAGTTCTATTTAAGTTCTAGTTCAGTTCTAATATACATAGTTCTAGTTCAGTTCTAGACCAGTTCAGTTCTAGTTCGAGTTGAGTTCGTGTTCAGTACTAGTTGAGTTCTAGTTTATTTCTAGTTGATTTGTGATTCAGTACTACTTTATTTCTATTTAAGTTCTAGTTAAGTCTAATTCAGTTCAAACTCGGTTCAGTTCTAGTTCTAGTTCAGTTCTAGTTGAGTTTTAGTTCAATTCTAGTTCAGTTCTATTTCAGTTCTGCTTCAGTTCTAGGGCACGTCTAATTCAGCTATAGTTCTAGTTTAGTTTAGTTCTAGTACATTTTTATCTAATTTTTAGTTCTGTTCTAGTTCCATTCATTTCACCATTCAGTTCTAGTTCATTTACATTTTGCTTTCTTCAGCAACACAGATTAGTATGCTCTTATGTAAGCTCGCATATGCTTCTTGTTATTTCATGTCACTTAACCTATCAGGGATGAGTTTAAATAACACTTTAAGAGTAGCCTTTTGTAGCTACAACAGAGAGTATCATTACCCCCACATATGATATCCATAACCGCCTTTGGGGAACTATTTATGTTATAAAACGAACTGCTGGCACCTCGAACTTTCGATATTTATATAGATTTTGTTAAAGTTGGAATATTGTAACTAAACAATATTAATACGTCATTTCTACTTTTTCTCTCTTTATATTCTATGTAGATTAATACAATTCCAAGCAAAAAATGCATGCAAACTTCTACGTTGAAAAAAGTAAAGAAAAACAATAAATCATGGGTAAATAAAACAAAGACAAAACAAATTATTTCTTATATAAAAAACTACTACCAGAACATTTTTACAAACTAATCAAAAAAAACTATTGGCCATTGTAACGCTCAGATCAGGGACAACAAGGGTAAACACACTTAAACACACGCTTACCCAGCAACCAATTGTTTGCTAAACTCCAAGTTTAACTGGCAAGATTACAACTTCCCAAAAAAAAGGAAAGCAAAGGGCTGTAATTAAATTGAAACCATAAAAGAGGCGTTCAGTGGGAGCTAAGGAAGAAGAGAAGGAGATGTGTATAAAGAAAGAGTGGTTTTTTGATAATACATACTAAATTTTTTCTCTTTTTTCTTTACATAACTTATGTATTTCTCTTTTTTTTTTTTAAACAAAACCCTCAAAAAACAACAAAAAAATATTTGCATTTTTCTTTATAGTGGCGAAGAGGATACAGATTCATTGGATATTAAACCACCACAGGCTCATGTATCTCGCGATTCGAGTAGTTCTAGACGTAAGGAAAAATCGAAGGATAAAAAACATTCCAAAGAACGTAGACACAAGGAACGTTACGCCGATGCAGGAGGTGGACGTGATAAAGAAAAGGATTATCATCGAGATAGCCGACAAGTTGAACGTAGAAACGATGTGGAGCGTAAAGAAATAAGACGAGGCAATGGTGAGGAACGTTATCAGCTGCAGAAGAGTGGCTACGATCGGGAGGATTATATGGCTGGAGGAGAAAAGCGTTATCATAAACATTATGATGATGCTGCTACGGGTTCGCGTGGCAGTGGTAATATTTATCATGGCAGTTACCATAGTCATCAGGAACATCAATACCAACATCATCATCATCATCAGCAACAGCAGCAGCATCATCATCATCATCATGCCCAAATACAAATGCAACATCGTCAACGTCAAGATTACTATGAACACCGGAGACAACAAGACTACCATCATCCACCACCCACCGATTATCATGGCCAACGTCATCACCAGCAGCAACACAATCAAGCCTATGAAGTTTCTCGTGGTGGAGCTCAAAAATATCATGATCATGATATGGAGAAACGTAAATATGGCTCATACGATCAAGCCAAAGATCCTGAAAGTCTAGAACAAGACTTACGTTCAAGACTTTTAAGCAAACGTCATAAATATGTTAAAGATGATAGTGCAGAAGAGGTGGGTGTTGCTAGAGATGATTCATATGAACGTTTATATGAGGAGCGAGAACATGAACGTAACTCCAAAGCAGAACGTCGCAAGGCTAGACGTTTAAAGGGGCGCGATGCTATAATAGAAGTGGTAGACAGTCCGGATGCCGAAGAAAATCTACGTCATTCGCAACGCAAAAAACATAAACGCCATAAAGAAAAGCATGAGAAGCGAACAGCCTTAGATGATATTATACCGCCTAAAAATTCAGCAGCTGTTGCTGCCCATTTACCTGTAACAGCAGAAAAGAGACGTTCTCCCGAGGACCCAGAACTTATAGCTCGTAGAGCAAAACTGCTGGCCGCCGAACAAGAAAAGGAGAAACGCAAGGAAATTGCCCGCAAGGAACTAGAAGCACGCCGTGAATTGAGAAGAGATCGTACTTTGGATACTTTAAGTCCCACCGCTGTGGCGGCCAGTGTAACCGCCGGTTTAAATGTTCAAATTAAACGTAAGAAGAGCGACGAAGAGGAAAAAACAAAACGGAAACGTATTAAAAAGTCCAAGGACAGTGAGGAAGATGATGACGAAGATGTTGACCGAGATGAAGAAGACGATGAAGATGCTAGTGACTCTTCCGATGACAGTCGTGACGATGAAGAAGATAGCGTTAGTAACTCTGGCAGCGATAGCGATCACAGTAATTACAAAAAAAGTAAATCGAAAAAGAAGAAACGAGCGAATCATAGTGATGGTGAAGTCTCCTTACCCGAAAGTCCTTTGTCAATAGGAGAATTGTCCAAATCTCCCAATAAATCATCGAAGAAAAAAGCGAAAAAGAAGAAACATTCTGCCAAAAGCAAATATTCCGATGATGAAGACAACGAAGAGGAAGAGGAGAAACATAATAAACGTTCTTCTAGATCCAATTCAATATCACTGTCACCCAGCCGTTCAAGATCGCGAACACGTTCGCATACACCCGCCCGTTCTAGATCACGCTCCAGATCCCGTTCATCACATTCTTCTCTCACGGCTAGCTCTAGATCACGTTCAAGATCTCGTTCATCCGAACGCAGTAGATCAAGATCTCGTTCTCATTCTAGCTCAAGATCACGTTCTCGTTCACGTACCTCCCGCAGTCGTAGTCTATCGAAATCACGTTCACGTTCTCGTTCAGATTCACGTACGCGCAGTGAAGAACGTGATATGAAGGCCAATTCACGCAAAGAGGAGAAGGAATCAAAAGACAAATTGTCCTCCTCAGAGGCGGATAAGAGAAATCACGAAGATGCTGAAGATTTGCCCGCCATGGATGACAAAGGTAATCCCTTACCCAATTACTATCCCGGTATACAGGGTTGTCGTTCGGTAGAAGAGTTCCAATGCCTTAATCGCATAGAGGAGGGTACTTATGGTGTTGTTTATCGCGCCAAAGATAAACGTACAAATGAAATTGTCGCCCTTAAACGGCTCAAAATGGAAAAAGAAAAAGAAGGCTTTCCCATTACCTCACTGCGTGAAATCAATACTTTACTCAAGGGTCAACATCCCAATATTGTTACGGTGCGCGAAATAGTTGTCGGTTCAAATATGGATAAAATTTTCATTGTTATGGATTATGTAGAACACGATTTGAAATCGTTAATGGAAACTATGAAGGCGAAAAAGCAATCCTTTTTCCCCGGTGAAATTAAATGTCTAACGCAACAGCTGCTCAGAGCAGTGGGTCATTTGCATGACAATTGGATTTTGCACAGAGATTTGAAGACCTCTAATCTTTTGCTATCGCACAAAGGCATTTTGAAAGTGGGCGATTTTGGTTTGGCGCGTGAATATGGTTCTCCATTAAAGAAATATACCTCATTGGTGGTGACATTGTGGTACAGAGCTCCAGAGTTGCTGTTATGTTCGCCCGAATATTCGACACCAATTGATATATGGTCGGTGGGTTGTATATTTGCAGAATTTCTACAAATGGCTCCTATATTCCCAGGAAAATCCGAGGTGGATGAATTAAATCGGATATTTAAGGTAAATTTTGATTATCTATTTATCTATCTATCTATCTATCTATCTATCTATCTATCTATCTATCTATCTATCTATCTATCTATCTATCTATCTATCTATCTATCTATCTATTTATCTATCTATCTATCTATCTATCTATCTATCTATCTATCTATCTATCTATCTATCTATCTATCTATCTATCTATCTATCTATCTATCTATCTATCTATCTATCTATCTATCTATCTATCTATCTATCTATCTATCGAACAACATACGACGTATCTCGCGGAGGGCGGGTACTAGGTGGCTCATTCACGGCGTTATGCCGTTCTTCCGAATACCTACTTTGGTTCCCATTGGTCTTTTAATGCCGTTGACTTCCGTCAATGAGTAGATGCCACAGTGATGTCATGCTCCTCGTCAGAATACAAAGTCTTCCTCCCAAAGTTCGGAGTGACAGAAATTTCCCCAAAAGAGTCATTCTATAGCCCTTGAACAGCCCCTTAAAAACTGTCCCTCATGTTCTACGATCCTAACATGAACATCAGTCAGGGTCATACCATCAGTTCTTTCAGCTCTTCTTAAATCAAGTTGATTGAAAATTGTAAAGCGACTATTTAGGACACATTTTTGTTCCCACGATTAGACATTTTCCGCCGGACTATCCATTCACTGATGATGTATAGGGATTAGGCTGATAGCTTACTACAGCGCTTTAATCAGCTAGGTTATTTATGCATAAAGTAGCCTGCCATGCCCTCGGCATTGCTGCCAACCACATTGAATTTAAAAGTGCTTTTAGAACGCGTAACCCCTTGAGTAATTCTCTTATCAATGAAAAAGGAGCTACTTACTTACTTACTCACTTACTTAGTTACTTACTTACTTACTTACTTACTTACTTACTTACTTACTTACTTACTTACTTACTTACTTACTTACTTACTTACTTACTTACTTACTTACTTACTTACTTACTTACTTACTTACTTACTTACTTACTTACTTACTTACTTACTTACTTACTTACTTACTTACTTACTTACTTACTTACTTACTTACTTACTTACTTACTTACTTACTTACTTACTTACTTACTTACTTACTTACTTACTTACTTACTTACTTACTTACTTACTTACTTACTTACTTACTTACTTACTTACTTACTTACTTACTTACTTACTTACTTACTTACTTACTTACTTACTTACTTACTTACTTACTTACTTACTTACTTACTTACTTACTTACTTACTTACTTACTTACTTACTTACTTACTTACTTACTTACTTACTTACTTACTTACTTACTTACTTACTTACTTACTTACTTACTTACTTACTTACTTACTTACTTACTTACTTACTTACTTACTTACTTACTTACTTACTTACTTCTAATTCTAATTAACTCCCAAGTATCCACATCTTCAAGTATCACATTCTTCAAACATATTAATTTTCATTTGACTTCTTTTTCCATTTATAGGAACTGGGAACTCCCAACGAGAAAATTTGGCCTGGCTACAATCAACTACCAGCGGTCAAAAATATGCTTAGCCAAAACTCGCAATTTGCCGATTATCCCGTGTCCAGTTTGAGAAAACATTTTGCCGACAAAACTTCCGAAGCCGGCATTGACTTATTACAGGGTCTTTTAACCTATGATCCCAAACAAAGATTGTCCGCCGATACCGCATTAAAACATCAATATTTCAAAGAACTGCCAGTACCTATTGATCCATCCATGTTTCCCACCTGGCCAGCTAAAAGTGAATTGGGTGCACGCAAAGCTCTGGCCTCCTCACCGAAACCACCTTCCGGAGGTTCCCAATTTAAACAATTGGGTAAAGATGATCTGGCTGGCACCGGTAGTGGCGGTAAAATTATATCTGGCATTATAACCGGAAATAAGAAAACTTCTGCTAATACCGGCTTTGTCCTAAATGCTGGTATCGATCAAAGACAATTAGCCATGGGACCCGGTTTTAATTTGAAATTCTAAACAGTTTCGTTTCTTCTATGCGTGTAATAGACTTTTAATCTCTTAAACAAAAACATCTTAAAGATTAATTAAATTGCCACAACGTTTTTTGTTAATTTTTTTTATTATACTTACATAGTAAATAAGTCGTGTCCTTATAGGGGTGTGTTAAATTTAAATCGCAAAACATTAAATATTAACCGTCATTATATCAGATTTTTTATAACAACATCATTGTTATTGAAAGCTTAGTTTAAAGCTTATAAACATTTACACAATACTATATAAACTCTTTATATTTTTATATTAGTACATACTTATTAAATTAAATCAAAATGTGTAATTTCCTTTTTTCTTCTTTATTTTCCACAAAATTTTCTTAATTTTAGTTTTTTTCTTTTTTTTTTTTGTTTTCTTTTCTTAAGTTATGTTTATTCTTTAATATTTTTACAAAATATCGTAAGTTATTCCTAAAAAAAATAAAACAACAAAAAAATATGAAAACATGTAAAAAATACATAAATATATAGTTTTGGATAAAAACTTAAAAAAATGGAGTCTTGTTTTAGATAATAATAAGAGGTCAAAGGTTACACTAATACTTGAGGAGAAGCCTCTTAACTCAAAAGTTAAGAGACTTAAAGTATACTATTGCGAAGACTACAGTCAAGATTATGGACAAGAATATAGACAAGGCTATAGACTAGAATATAGTCAAGACTATAGACTAGAATATAGTCCAGACTATATATTAAACTATAGTCCAGATTATAGACTAGACTATAGTCCAGACTATAGACTAGACTATAGTCCAGACTATAGACTAGACTATAGTCCAGACTATAGACTAGACTATAGTCCAGACTATAGACTAGACTATAGTCCAGACTATAGACTAGACTATAGTCCAGACTATAGACTAGACTATAGTCCTGACTATAGACTAGACTATAGTCCAGACTATAGACTAGACTATAGTATGGACTAAAGACTAGACTATAGTCCAGACTATAGACTAGACTATAGTCCAGACTATAGACTAGACTATAGTCCAGACTATAGACTAGACTATAGGCCAGACTATAAACTAGACTATAGTCCAGACTATAGACTAGACTATAGTCCAGACTATAGACTAGACTATAGTCCACACTATAGACTAAACTATAGTCCAGACTATATACTATACTATAGTCCAGCCTATAGACTATACTATAGTCCAGACTGTAGACTATACTATAGTCCAGACTATACACTATACTATAGTGCAGACTATAGACTATACTATTATCCAGACTATAGACTTCACTATAGTCCAGACTATAGACTAGACTATAGTCCAGACTATAGACTAGACTATAGTCCAGACTATTGACTAGACTATAGTCCAGACTATAGACTAGACTATAGTCCAGACTATAGACTATACTATAGTGCAGACTGTAGACTAGACTATAGTCCAGACTATACACTATACTATAGTGCAGACTATAGACTTCACTATAGTTCAGACTATAGACTTCACTATAATCCAGACTATAGACTTCACTATAGTCCAGACTATAGACTACACTATAGTCCAGACTATAGACTACACTATAGTTCAGACTATAGTATCGACTATTGTATAGACTATAGTATCGACTATAGACTAAACTATAGTATCGACTATAGACTAGACTATAGTCCAGACTATAGACTAGACTATAGTCCATACAATAGACTAGACTATAGTCCACACTATAGACTAGTCCAGACTATAGACTATACTATAGTCTAGACTATAGACTATACTATAGTGCAGACTATAGACTATACTATAGTTCAGACTATAGACGGACTATAGTCCAGAATATAGACTAGACTAGACTATAGTCCAGACTATAGTCCAGACTATAGACTAGACTATAGTCCAGACTATACACTATACTATAGTGCAGACTATAGACTATACTATTATCCAGACTATAGACTTCACTATAGTCCAGACTATAGACTAGACTATAGTCCAGACTATAGACTAGACTATAGTCCAGACTATAGACTAGACTATAGTCCAGACTGTAGACTAGACTATAGTCCAGACTATACACTATACTATAGTGCAGACTATAGACTATACTATTATCCAGACTATAGACTTCACTATAGTCCAGACTATAGACTAGACTATAGTCCAGACTATAGACTAGACTATAGTCCAGACTATAGACTAGACTATAGTCCAGACTATAGACTAGACTATAGTCCAGACTATTGACTAGACTATAGTCCAGACTATTGACTAGACTATAGTCCAGACTATAGACTATACTATAGTGCAGACTGTAGACTAGACTATAGTCCAGACTATACACTATACTATAGTGCAGACTATAGACTTCACTATAGTTCAGACTAAAGACTTCACTATAATCCAGACTATAGACTTCACTATAGTCCAGACTATAGACTACACTATAGTCCAGACTATAGACTACACTATAGTTCAGACTATAGTATCGACTATTGTCTAGACTATAGTATCGACTATAGTATCGACTATAGACTAAACTATAGTATCGACTATAGACTAGACTATAGTCCAGACTATAGACTAGACTATAGTCCATACAATAGACTAGACTATAGTCCCACACTATAGACTAGTCCAGACTATAGACTATACTATAGTGCAGACTATAGACTATACTATAGTGCAGACTATAGACTATACTATAGTTCAGACTATAGACGGACTATAGTCCAGAATATAGACTAGACTATAGTCCAGACTATAGACTAGACTATAGTCCAGACTAAGACTAGACTATAGTCCAGACTATAGACTAGACTATAGTCCAGACTATAGACTAGACTATAGTCCAGACTATAGACTAGACTATAGTCCAGACTATAGACTAGACTATAGTCCAGACTATAGACTAGACTATAGTCCAGAATATAGACTAGACTATAGTCCAGACTATAGACTAGACTATAGTCCAGACTATAGACTAGACTATAGTCCAGACTATAGACTAGACTATAGTCCAGACTATAGACTAGACTATAGTCCAGACTATAGACTAGACTATAGTCCAGACTATAGACTAGACTATAGTCCAGACTATAGACTAGACTATAGTCCAGACTATAGACTAGACTATAGTCAGACTATAGACTAGACTATAGTCTGGACTATAAGACTAGACTATAGTCCAGACTATAGACTAGACTATAGTCCAGACTATAGACTAGACTATAGTCCAGACTATAGACTAGACTATAGTCCAGACTATAGACTAGACTATAGTCCAGACTATAGACTAGACTATAGTCCAGACTATAGACTAGACTATAGTCCAGACTATAGACTAGACTATAGTCCAGACTATAGACTAGACTATAGTCCAGACTATAGACTAGACTATAATCCAGACTATAGACTAGATTATAGACTAGAATATAGCCAAGAATGTAAGACTAGACTATAGTCAAGATTATAGACTAGACAATAGGCAAGACTATAGACAATATTGTTGACCAGACTATAGTTAAGACTAGACTATAATCAAAGAATAGTTCATAGTTTAATCGGTAAAAAACCGTTATATTTCTTTAATTTAATTCACATCACATTTACTTTGCCCAGCTGTTTGTTCCATTCCATACAGCTGTTGTGGAAATGCTGCCAAGTTTGAAAATGAAAACACTCAGCTGTTGTTATTTACAAAAATAACACAATAAACAAAACATTTTTGGAATAAATTTTAAGATTTTATATAAGAAATTTTTTTTCGAACAATATAACTATAAATAATGCCTCGTAATCCAAATGCCGAAAGAGATAATCCTTGTTTAAAAGTAAGTAACTATTAGAGCAAAAAAAAAATTATTTTCTCAACTTTAAAACATTCTAGGAGCAAGAACTATCCTACAAGTGTTTGAGTAAAAAACAATTATGATAGAGAAGCCTGTGAGGTGTATTTTGCCAATTATAAAAATTGCAAAGATTTCTGGGTATGTATGCATTATAGATCTTTAAAATCATACTTAATATAAAAACTTTTTCAGCACAAAATACGTTCCGATCGTAGAGCTAAAGGTATAGCGCCCTATTTGCCGCCCGTGGAGGAAAGAGAAGCTATTAAGGCGGAGTAATATGAAAACTAAACCTAAAGCTAATTAGAACTGATAAGATTTATGATAGTCATTTTAGATTTATTGTAAATAAATAACAATTTTGTACAGAAACTTAAATTTGAAAGAACTGCAGAATTATTTTTCATGCAATGAGGCCGGCATTGACAATTTTTAGTTTAGGCAAAGCCTCTTCCAACATAGAACAAGTTAATTCATATTCCAAAGACTCTTTGGGATCATCTACTACCAAAAGTTTTAAATTAGTTAAACGATAGAGGCAGGATAAACCACGAGCAGTGCACTGGGTACCCGATATATCCAGAATTCCAATTTATGACATTGCGAGCCAGAAACTCTATCCAAACACCAATCATCGAAAGTTTTAACATTATGAAATGATAGAAATTTCAATTCCTGCAGCCAACGTATATTTTCCAAACCCTCATAGTACAAAGTCATATTGTCACAACGTACAGCCTCCACTTTGAATTGAGCATGATAGGTGCTTGGTAGTTTAAATTCTCCATTCTCATCTGCTTTCATCCAATTTTGACTATTGAGAAATTTAACAGCGCCACCACGATGCAGTATAAAATGTGCAGTGGCTAAATCGGGTCCCAATATCTCATGTCTCTCGGGCATAAATTGCTGCATATGTCGCTCTTTCTTTTCCTTTTTCTTCTCCAACATGGCTAGCCATTCCTTGGGATTAAGATTAATGGGTTTTTGCATCATTATTATAGTCGGATGTTTGTTCTTGATTGGCAAACAACTTTAGCTTAGTATCAACATCTCCAGCCTCTTCATTAGTTTTGCGCCATTTCAAAGCCTGTTTATCACGCTCCAATTCCTCACGTATACGTTTTTGTACTTGCGACTCACGACGGCCATTGGTCTCATCACTTAGATTTCTTAA
>NW_023997908.1:0-15717 GCF_015586225.1 Lucilia sericata
GCTTTTTCTTAAAAACTTTTAAAAAGCTTTTTCTAAAAAATGTTTGTATAGCCATTTCTAAAAAAACTTATTATAAGCTTTTTCCCAAAAAGCTTTTTATAAGATTTTCCCAAAAAGCTTTTTATAAGCTTTTTCCCAAAAAGCTTTTATAAGATTTTTCTAAAAAAGCATTTTACAAACTTTTCTAAAAAAGCATTTTACAAGAATTTTTTAAAAAGGTTTTTATTATAAATTTGTATAAGCTTTTTATAAGCCTTTCTTAAAACAGCTATTTTATAAAGCTTTTTCTTGAAAACTTTGTATCCGTTTAACGTTTTAAAGCCTTTTCTAATATAGATTTTAATAAGCTTTTTCTAAAACAGATTTTTGTTAAAAATGTGACTAAAACAAATAAGCTTTTGTCAAAAGCTACTTATATGGTAGTAAAAACCTCCTTTAGTTATCTGTTTAGAAGCTTTTGAAAGGTTTTGTTGTTATATTATAATAATTACAACAAAGCTTTTTTCATGAACCAGTAACCATACCCAAGTTCTGTTTGAGTTATCTTCCAGGTAAAGAGAAGACTTTTGACTCAATTGCTCAATTAAACTTCTCCTTCCACAAAATAATAATTGTCATCAAACGCGACTAAGTTTTGCGCTTTCTTAAAATTTAACACCAACACAAAAGCTTTACCTTGAAACTTTTCAAAAAATCTAAAAAAAGACCTTAAAATTTGGATCAAAAAACAAAACTATACGCTTCAAATATATTCAAATAAAAATCTTTATTAAATACACAATTAATTGTGTATTAAATATTTCTGCATTTAACATGATTTTTTTTTTCTTCAAAATTGTTTTCTCGAATCAATTCAAAGAAAAAGTCTTTATTATTTCATTTTCAAGGTATTTAAAGTTTCTCTTTAAATTGTATGATTTTTTTTCTTACTATTGTGTGGGCTTTTTGTTGGTAATTTTTTTTTGTGGTTATTTTTGTTGTATATCAATTACAGAAAAATTATTACTAGTTTTTTTGTTTTTATTATTTTAGTTTTAAAGAAAAAATCATAAAGCGTAAAACGCATGCAATTTAAAAAGTAATGTCATAATTTTGTAATTAATATTTTAGTATTCAAGTTGTTAGTATTTCGATTTTTCTTGTTTTTTTGGTAATTGTTAAGAAAAAAGCTCTAATTTTCTACATTATGAACAAATGGGTCAAAATATATGAAATTTAGTAGAAAACCTTAAAATTAAATGAAACCTAAAGAAATTTCATAAAAAGCTTTTATTTTAAAAATTAATAAAAAAAAGCTTTAAAGCATTTAAAGCTTTTTTAAAAAACCTTTGTATGCAATAACTTTCCTAAACATTTTCCATAATAACCTTAAACATAATTACAATTAAATTTGTCATTATGCCAAAATCCGCAACAGCCTCGGTTCTCTTACAACTTAATTGTCAATCATTCAATTGTCCAAAAAACACAAAATTAAACCACATGTAAACAATCTGTCTCATAGCGAGTAACATTTGTATGACCTAATAAACATTTTTTGATACTTAAACGTTATTATTTTCATTTTAGGAAAAAAAAAACTTTTTTCTTTAAAATTATATTTTTTTGAGTGACAGTTGTAATATACATGTTATTGTTTAATATTAAACGATATTTTATTGTTGCCATTTGATAGTAAGTATGTCTCTCATGTACACACATGTACACAGGTGATTGATAGTTAGAGAGAATATGTGACAAAAAAAAAACTACAAAATTTGCAAATAAATAAAATCTTATAAAAAGAAATTTAATAAATAATCTGTTTTAAAATAGCTTTGGTATAAGCTTTTTGAAGAATTGTTTTTAAAAGTCATTTGCAGAGCTTTATTTTAAAAGTTTTAACTGCGATGAGTCTTTTCTAAAAGGTTTTTCTAGAGCTTTTTCACTATTTAAGAGTTTATTTACAATCATTTTCCTAAAAGCTTTCTAAATAGAATTTTTTATAAGATTTTTAGAGATTTTTCCAAAAGATGTTTTAGAAATTTTTCTAAAAGCTTTTTATATTTTACTCTAAAAGCTTTCTTACAGATTTTTCCCAAAGCTATTAAGAGCTTTTTCCCAAAGCATTTAAGAGTTTTTTTAAAAAAATTTTAAAAGCTTTTTCCCAAAGCTTTTAAAGGATTTTTCCAAAAGCTTTTTTATTGCTTATTCCAAACGTTTTTTAGCTTTCTCCAAAAGCTTTTTTATAGCTTTCTCCCAAAGCTTTTTTAAAGCTTTTTCCAACAGCTTTTTTATTGATTTATCCAAAAGCTTTTAAGAACTTTTTTCCAAAAGTTTTAAGAGCTTTTTCCAAAAGCTTTTTTATAGCTTTTTCCAAAAGCTTTTTTATAGCTTTTTCCAAAAGCTTTTTTATAGCTTTTTCCAAAAGCTTTTTTATAGCTTTTTCCAAAAGCTTTTTTATAGCTTTTTCTAAAAGCTTTTGTCGTAGGATTTGTAAAAATATGTTTCTAAATATGTTTCTTACTTTCACGTAAAGCTGTTTATAAACCTTTTTAATAGAGCTTTTTATTAAAGTTTTTCGAGAAGTTTTATGCAAAACTTTTCTTAACAGTTTTTAAAGTTTTTTAGGTAGACTTTCAAAAGCTTTTTCTAAAAGTTCTTCTAAAAGTTTTTTTTAAGGCTTTTTAAAAGTATTTCTCAAAAAGCTTTCTATGCTGCTTTCTCTGATAGCTTCTGTAGAGTTTTATATAAAAACTTTTTATACAACTTTTTTGGAAAACTTTTTATAAAACTCTTTTATAGAGCTTTTTATAAAAGCTTTTCGAAACGTTTTATGTACAACTTTTCTTAACAGTACTAATAGAGATTATTTAGATTCCAGAAAGCCTTTTTAGGATTTTTCCGAAAGCTTATTTCGAAAGCTTTTTAGAATATATTTATGAAAGCTTTCTGTGCTGCTTTCTAGAATATATTTGTGAAAGCTTTCTGTGCTGCTTTCTCTGACAGTTTCTGTAATGTTTTTACAAGCTTTTTACAAACCTTTTTATAAAAGCTTTTTCAAAAGTATTAAAAAGCTTAAAAAGGTTTTAAAATAGTTCTTTTCTTAACGCTTTTTTTAAAGCGTTTTACAGATAATATTCATTTTTCCGAAAGCTTTTGAGCAACGAACATTTTGAAGAGCTTTTCTAACAGCTTTATATAAAGGATTTTCTAGAGCTTTTACAGAAGTCATTTGTAAAGTTTTCCATAGAATATTTTTGTGTTTTATATCTCATTTTTTTCAAAAGCTATAAGCATTTTGAAGAGCTTTTCCTGGAAACTTAATAAATTTATTTATTTATATTTTTTAGAAACTTTACGTTTTTTATAAAAAAGCTTCTCATATAACTTTCTCTATAGTTTTTTGTTGAGTAATAAAGCTTTTTTCCGAAAGTATTTTTAAAAGCTTTTTCAAAAACTTGTTATAGAGCTTTCTTAAGAACGGATTGTTTTCTTCTTCTTTTTGATATTAACAAACGATTTTCGTTATGCTGAGTATTGATTAGCTTTCAAATGCTTTTGATAAGCTTATCTTAAACACCTTTTGATAGGCTTTTCATAAGAGCTTTTGGATAGGCTTCTAATAAAAGCTAATAAACTCTTCTATAAACTTTTCACAGAGGTCTTCTGATAAGCTTTTTACAAAAACTTTCTGATAAGCTTTTTATAACAGCTTTCTGAAAAGCTTTTCACAAAAGCTTACTGATAAGCTTCTTCCAAAAGCTTTCTGATAAGCTTCTTACAAAAGCTTTCTGATAAGCTTTTTGCAAAAGCTTTCTGAGAAGCTTTTTGCAAAAGCTTTCTGAGAAGCTTTTTACAAAAGCTTTCTGATAAGCTTTTTGCAAAAGCTTTCTGAGAAGCTCTTTCAAAAGCTTTCTGATAAGTTTTTACAAAAGCTTTCTGATAAGCTTTTCACAAAAGCTTTCAGGAAAGCTTTTTCAAAAGAATTTTATAGACTAAGCTTCTTGATAAACACTTATCAAAAGCTTTAAGCTTTTCTTCTGAAAGCTTTTGTATATTATATATAAAAAAGCATATATGTATATTATGCTCATTAAAAGACTTCCTAAATAATTGTATAGGGATTTTTGTAAAAGCTTTCTTAGTAAATCTTTTAAATTTTACTATTTTCTTTACAAGTCAAAAGCTTTTATTAAAATAGAACACTTTTTGAAGCGTTTTTTTCACGATTTAGCTAGCTCCAAGAATTTCGAAAAAAGCTTTGCATTAAAAAACTGGGTGCACACATTAGCTACGAAAATAAAGAACTTGTGTAACACTTTCTTGCTTAATTTAATTTGTTGTTGTAGTTACAACAATTTCATTTCATTTTCATTACGAAATTAAGCAATTTCTACAAATACCAAACATTTTTTCTAGACGCGCTGTTAGCTGCAACAAATGAAATTCCTGAGCTAAAAGGAATTGGAGCAGTAAAATGAGACAAAAAATGTATTTAAATTTTATTTGTTTGTTTTGAAATAGAAACTAAAAAATTTATATGTAAAATTTTTAATTGAAAGTTTGTTTTCGTTTTTTTAAACAATATATGGCTAATTTTAAACAATTTGTTTTTAAATGGTTGTTAAAGCTTTTTTTTTTAATGACTAGTAAAATTTTTGTTAAACAAAAGACATAATTTAAGATTTTATAGTTTTAATAGCATCTAGCTATGGATTCAACTTTAAAATTTATACACCCTGTGGCGCCTCGAAGGTGTTGTGTTTTAATCAAATTTATTACGAAGACGTTGAGCTTTTTGTATATTTTTCTTTTAGTTAAAAGTAAACAAAATTTTTACAATAGAACTTAATAGATTTATTAGCACACTTTAGTTTTAATAACACGTTTGCTCTGGATCTAAAAATGAAAATCGAAAAAAATCGGATTGTTTTCTTCTTCTGTGATACGGATGATGTTGAGAAATTTTACAAAAAAGCACACACACGTTTTTTGTTTAATCTAATAATACAGAACGCGTCTAGTCGATGGTCGTATGAAGAAAAATTTTACACTGAGAGATGAAAATTTATAAGAAATATATTTGATTAACTCTTAAAAAAGCTTTTAGTAAGCTTTAAAGCTGCCATAAACTATTTAATCATTATTATTTTAAAAGCTTTTCGTTAGCTTTCAATTATAAAAGCTTCTCGTAATGCTTGTACTAAAAGCTTTTTCTGTAAACTAGATTCCTTAATATGACCATTACCATAGGCTCTTTAGTGAAACAGATCAGAATCTCTTGTAGGAATCGAACCCCGGACCGATTAGCTAGTAGACTACCCAACCTGGCCACCCTCTTTCCATTTCTCTACCATAATCTTCTCAAATATTGGTCAGTGGGTTAAATTAGCTGGAACTAAAATAGTTTCTATACTTTATTACTGGAAAAATTTTTCTGCATTTAGCAGTAAAAAAAAGTTTATCATTGCACATCTAGTATTTCTAAATTTATTTACTACTCTTGTGTATGTTTTCTAAAAACATTTTTCTTTCTTTTTTTACAAACTTTTTTTTTCATTTTATTAATAAATAATAAAATTTTTGTAGTTTCCACACTCGCCTGCTCAAGAGCTTCTTGCATTTAGTTATTTACACAATTGCAATAAAAATGAATAAAAAAAAAAAAAAAAAACAACTACAACAATATAGAAATAGAAATAAAATAGTTCAAACAACGAGCATATGAATCTTTTATGTGGTTTTCCAGCGTGTGTGTGGTATAATTTGATTTCAATAAAATGCAATTTAAACGAAGATATCAAAATAACACTCGAAAAAAACGTCGGCATTAAAAAAGCTTTTACTGAAAGCAAGCTTTATATGAGTAAAGATGAAACGTGCACTATAAGAAAATAAAAAAAGCTAAAAAGCTTGGACTAGACTATAGACTAGACTATAGACCAGACTATAGACCAGACCATAGGCTAGACTATAAACTAGACCATAGGCTAGACTATAAACTAGACCATAGGCTAGACTATAAACTAGACTATATACCAGACTATAGACTAGACTAACGACTAGACTATAGACTAGACTATAGACTAGACTATAGACTACACTACAGACTAGACTATAGAGTAGACTATAGAATAGACTATAGACTAGACTATAGACTAGACTATAGACTAGACTATAGACTAGACTATAGACTAGACTATAGACTAGACTATAGACTAGACTATAGACTAGACTATAGACTAGACTATAGACTAGACTATAGACTAGACTATAGACTAGACTATAGACTAGACTATAGACTAGACTATAGACTAGACTATAGACTAGACTATAGACTAGACTATAGACTAGACTATAGACTAGACTATAGACTAGACTATAGACTAGACTATAGACTAGACTATAGACTAGACTATAGACTAGACTATAGACTAGACTATAGACTAGACTATAGACTAGACTATAGACTAGACTATAGACTAGACTATAGACTAGACTATAGACTAGACTATAGACTAGACTATAGACTAGACTATAGACTAGACTATAGACTAGACTATAGACTAGACTATAGACTAGACTATAGACTAGACTATAGACTAGACTATAGACCTAGACTATAGACTACTATAGACTAGACTATAGACTAGACTATAGACTAGACTATAGACTAGACTATAGACTGGACTATAGACTAGACTATAGACTAGACTATAGACTAGACTATAGATTAGACTATAGACTAGACTATAGACTAGACTATAGACTAGACTATAGACTAGACTATAGACTAGACTATAGACTAGACTATAGACTAGACTATAGACTAGACTATAGACTAGACTATAGACTAGACTATAGACTAGACTATAGACTAGACTATAGACTAGACTATAGACTAGACTATAGACTAGACTATAGACTAGACTATAGACTAGATTATAGACTAGACTATAGACTAGACTAGACTAGACTAGACTATAGACTAGACTATAGACTAGACTATAGACTAGACTATAGACTAGACTATAGACTAGACTATAGACTAGACTATAGACTAGACTATAGACTAGACTATAGACTAGACTATAGACGAGACTATAGACTAGACTACTAGACTAGACTATGACTAGACTATAGACTAGACATAGACTAGACTATAGAATAGACTATAGACTAGACTATAGACTAGACTATAGACTAGACTTAGACTAGACTATAGACTAGACTATAGACTAGACTATAGACTAGGACTATAGACTAAACTATAGACTAGACTATAGACTAGACTATAGACTAGACTATAGACTAGACTATAGACTAGACTATATACTAGAATTATAGACTAGACTAGACTATGACTAGACTATAGACTAGACTATAGACTAGAATATAGACTAGACTATAGACTAGACTATAGACTAGACTATAGACTAGACTATAGACCTAGACTATAGACTAACTATAGACTAAACTATAGACTAGACTATAGACTAGACTATAGACTAACTTAGACTAGACTATAGACTAGACTATAGACTACTAGACTATAGAATAGACTATATACTAGACTATATACTAGACTATAGACTAGACTATAGACTATAGAATAGACTATATACTAGACTATAGGCTAGACTATAGACTAGATTATAGACTAGACTATAGACTAGACTATAGAATAGACTAGACTATAGACTAGACTATAGACTAGACTATAGAATAGACTATAGAATAGACTATAGACTAGACTATAGAATAGACTAGACTATAGAATAGACTAGACTATAGACTAGACTATAGAATAGACTAGACTATAGAATAGACTAGACTATAGACTAGACTATAGACTAAACTATAGACTACACTATAGACTAGACTATAGACTAGACTAAAGACTAGACTATAGACTAGACTATAGACTAGACTATAGACTAGACTATAGACTAGACTATAGACTAGACTATAGACTAGACTATAGACTAGACTATAGACTAGACAATAGACTAGACTATAGACTAGACTATAGACTAGACTATAGACAAGACTATTATTAGACTATAGACTGGACTATAGACTACACTATAGACTAGACTATGGACTACACTATACACTAGACTATAGAATAGACTATAGACAAGACTATAGACTGGACTATTACTAGACTACAGACTGGACTATAGACTAGACTAGACTAGACTATAGACTAGACTATAGACTAGACTATAGACTAGACTATAGACTAGACTATAGACTAGACTATAGACTAGACTATACACTAGACTATAGACTAGACTATAGACTAGACTATAGACTAGACTACAGACTAGACTATAGACTAGACTATAGACTAGACTATAGACTAGACCATAGACTAGACTATAGACTAGACCATAGACTAGACTACAGACTAGACTATAGACTAGACTATAGACTACTTTATAAACTAGACTATAGGTTAGACTATACATTAGAGCAGACTATAGGCTAGACTATAGACGAAACTGTAGACTAAACTATAGACTAGACCATAGACTAGACTATAGACGAAACTGTAGACTAAACTATAGACTAGACCATAGACTAGACTATAGACTAGACTATAGACTAGACTATAGACTAGACTATAGTCTAGACTGTAGACTAGACTATAGTCTATACCTATATAACTAGATTTATAACCATTTTTCGAGTGTATTAATTTCCCTGAAGACGTTCACTAGCAATTGTGTAAATAAATCGAATGCATTTCGCTGAAGTGTTTAGTATTTTGATTGAACAAAAAAACATAAAAACACATTTGCTGGCATTCGAGAAAACTATTAAATATTTCAGCTTTACAGTGTTTGTGTTTTGTAAAATTTCTGTTTTACTTATTTTTGCACAATTTTCCAGCATTTTGAAAACAAGTCTATAAATGTTTTCAAATTATTTATTTATCAATAATCTCCCAGAAATATCAACTAATAAAAACAGGTTGCTTTTTAAGTCAGAAAAACAAAGCTTTATTTTCATTTCATTTTTAAACACATGTAATACTTAAAAATTTTCTCCATAATTTCCGGTTATTAAGTGTATCCTTTTGCTGTATCCAATGTTATTGCAACATACGAGATGCAATAATAATAACAACAAGAAAAAAATATAAATTAATAATAATTATTTAACAACAACAGAGTGGCAACAATGTTGCAAATTAAAAAAAGAAAAAAGTTGGTTTTGTTGTTGTTTATAAACACAACTACTAGTTTTAATACCTGAACAAGTAGTAAGTATGAAAGTACAATAAACTTTTAGATTTACTGACCATTGACCAGGTTTTAGTTGTGTTTTTTTTTTTTTTTTTTTGTTTGTTGTTATTATTGTTGGAGTTTGCTTTAGTCAAAAGCCAGTTTTACTAGTTTTTTTAGTTCAGACTTTTATTGGTGGTAAAATAGAAACAACGAAACTAAAGTAAACTAAGTTATCCCCTACCATATGATTTGTTATACCTCAAACCCACCCGTTTTTAAAGCACAATAAAAACAACAACAACTTCTACTTATATACTCCATTGTTCCCACTAACATGACAACATCTGTATCCCGGGATTTGTTTTTTCTTATGTAGCTAACACTCAGGGTTTGCCAGTCCAGTTCACTGGTTGTTGCATGTTTACGGTTGATGATTGTTGCATCTCTATCGTTAGTGGTTTTTTGTTGCATTTGCTTGTTGCTAACAATTCCAAAATGATTAAAGTTTAACTATAATTTCTCTCCCAATGCAATGTTTACATTAATATTCATTATCTCCAAGTTTAATTAACACATAGAAGGCGCCAGCATGGTTTAAAATTTAAAGTTCGTTGTTGTTTTTTTGTAAATTAAATATAATTACAGCTGCTCTAACAAAAAAATCAGTCAGGAGTGGAAATTAAGAAATCCAATCAGTTCAGTTCTAGCTGAGTTCTATTAAAATTTATTTATAATTTATATCTGGTACAGTTCTAGTTGAATTTAAGTACAGTTCTAGTTCAGTTCTGGTTCAGTTCTCGTTTAGTTCTAGTTTAGTTATAGTTCTGTTCTAGTTCTGTTCTAGTTCTGTTCTAGTTCAGTTCTCGTTTAGTTCTAGTTTAGTTCTAGTTCTGTTCTAGTTGTAGTTCTGTTCTAGTTCTGTTCTAGTTCTGTTCTAGTTCTGTTCTAGTTCTGTTCAGGTTCTGTTCTAGTTCTGTTCTAGTTCTGTTCTAGTTCTGTTCTAGTTCTGTTCTAGTTCTGTTCTAGTTCTGTTCTAGTTCTGTTCTAGTTCTGTTCTAGTTCTGTTCTAGTTCTGTTCTAGTTCTGTTCTAGTTCTGTTCTAGTTCTGTTCTAGTTCTGTTCTAGTTCTGTCCTAGTTCTGTCCTAGTTCTGTTCTAGTTCTGTTCTAGTTCTGTTCTAGTTCTGTTCTAGTTCTGTTCTAGTTCTGTTCTAGTTCTGTTCTAGTTCTGTTCTAGTTCTGTTCTAGTTCTGTTCTAGTTCTGTTCTAGTTCTGTTCTAGTTCTGTTCTAGTTCTGTTCTAGTTCTGTTCTAGTTCTGTTCTAGTTCTGTTCTAGTTCTGTTCTAGTTCTGTTCTAGTTCTGTTCTAGTTCTGTTCTAGTTCTGTTCTAGTTCTAGTTCTGTTCTAGTTCTGTTCTAGTTCTGTTCTAGTTCTGTTCTAGTTCTGTTCTAGTTCTGTTCTAGTTCTGTTCTAGTTCTGTTCTAGTTCTGTTCTAGTTCTGTTCTAGTTCCGTTCTAGTTCTGTTCTAGTTCTGTTCTAGTTCTGTTCTAGTTCTGTTCTAGTTCTGTTCTAGTTCTGTTCTAGTTCTGTTCTAGTTCTGTTCTAGTTCTGTTCTAGTTCTGTTCTAGTTCTGTTCTAGTTCTGTTCTAGTTCTGTTCTAGTTCTGTTCTAGTTCTGTTCTAGTTCTGTTCTAGTTCTGTTCTAGTTCTGTTCTAGTTCAGTTCTAGTTCTGTTCTAGTTCTGTTCTAGTTCTGTTCTAGTTCTGTTCTAGTTCTGTTCTAGTTCTGTTCTAGTTCTGTTCTAGTTCTGTTCTAGTTCTGTTCTAGTTCTGTTCTAGTTCTGTTCTAGTTCTGTTCTAGTTCTGTTCTAGTTCTGTTCTAGTTCTGTTCTCAGTTCTGTTCTAGTTCTGTTCTAGTTCTGTTCTAGTTCTGTTCTAGTTCTGTTCTAGTTCTGTTCTAGTTCTGTTCTAGTTCTGTTCTAGTTCCGTTCTAGTTCTGTTCTAGTTTTGTTCTAGTTCTGTTCTAGTTCTGTTCTAGTTCTGTTCTAGTTCTGTTCTAGTTCTGTTCTAGTTCTGTTCTAGTTCTGTTCTAGTTCTGTTCTAGTTCTGTTCTAGTTCTGTTCTAGTTCTGTTCTAGTTCTGTTCTAGTTCTGTTCTAGTTCTGTTCTAGTTCTGTTCTAGTTCTGTTCTAGTTCTGTTCTAGTTCTGTTCTAGTTCTGTTCTAGTTCTGTTCTAGTTCTGTTCTAGTTCCGTTCTAGTTCTGTTCTAGTTCTGTTCTAGTTCTGTTCTAGTTCTGTTCTAGATCTGTTCTAGTTCAGTTCTAGTTCAGTTCTTGTTCAGTTCTAGTTCAGTTCTAGTTCAGTTCTAGTTCAGTTCTAGTTCAGTTCTAGTTCAGTTCTTGTTCAGTTCTAGTTCAGTTCTAGTTAAGTTCTAGTTCAGTTCTAGTTCAGTTCTAGTTCAGTTCTAGTTCAGTTCTAATTCTGTTCTAGTTAAGTTCTAGTTCAGTTCTTGTTCTGTTCTAGTTCAGTTCTAGTTAGGTTCTAGTTCTGTTCTAGTTCTGTTCTAGTTCTGTTCTAGTTCTGTTCTAGTTCTGTTCTAGTTCTGTTCTAGTTCTGTTCTAGTTCTGTTCTAGTTCTGTTCTAGTTCTGTTCTAGTTCTGTACTAGTTCTGTTCTAGTTCTGTTCTAGTTCTGTTCTAGTTCTCTTCTAGTTCTGTTCTAGTCCTGTTCTAGTTCTGTTCTAGTTCTGTTCTAGTTCTGTTCTAGTTCTGTTCTAGTTCTGTTCTAGTTCTGTTCTAGTTCTGTTCTAGTTCTGTTCTAGTTCTGTTCTAGTTCTGTTCTAGTTCTGTTCTAGTTCTGTTCTAGTTCTGTTCTAGTTCTGTTCTAGTTCTGTTCTAGTTCTGTTCTAGTTCTGTTCTAGTTTTGTTCTAGTTCTGTTCTAGTTCTGTTCTAGTTCTGTTCTAGTTCTGTTCTAGTTCTGTTCTAGTTCTGTTCTAGTTCTGTACTAGTTCTGTTCTAGTTCTGTTCTAGTTCTGTTCTAGTTCGGTCCTAGTTCAAATACAGTTCTGGTTTTTGTGCAATTCTAATTTTAGTTCCACGTGAGTTCTACCCTTAACCCTTTTCTGACTGTTTATATAAAATTAGGTTAAAATCATTGTAACAGTTATAATTCAATTTAATTTCTAATACATTCACCCCCTTAATTTGGTATTTGGATTAAATTAACCTATTTACCGTTATAATATAAACAAATTATGTTGGTTTGTTAATCTATAGGAGTAGTATGTATGCAAGACTATTGTTATTATTATATTGTTTTGTTGGTTCTAACAAATTAAACATTTCCGGTTGGGGTTTTTTCTATAGAATTTACTCTTTTTTTTTTTTTGGTTTTGTTTTACTTTTTTATTTGCCTAAAACAAATTCTCACTCTATTTTCAATTAAAACTTCCCAGTCTTGGCATATTAAGCCCAGCAACAAGAGAATAACACTTGAAATAGAAAAATATAATAAAAACAAGTCAAATACAATAGAAAAAAGAACATGACAACTAAACTTCATTTTACAACAATAGAAAAAAAGAACAAGCCAATAAACCATAATTCCCTTTTGTGTTTTTAAATAGAAAATAAACAAAAAAGTGGAAAATGAATAAAACTTATATATAGTTAATAGCCGACAATTACACTACCGACGACACACTTTTAGAGCTTCAATATTAAAACAAAACAAACCGACTAGCAAACTACTAGAGAAAAAGGGGACTTGTATGAACTTTTCTAAACAAGTGACCTATGACAAAACAGCAACAACAACAACAACAGCGCTACTAGGCAATGAAGGGGGAATTTAAAGCTAAAAAGCTTCTAAAAGCCATTGACCAACTAAATTAACCATATACTATAAGTATGTATTTCTTTGGTATTATTTGTATCTTTAAACTTTTTGAACAACAATTTCAAAGAGCAACACTTCACCTGCTGCTGCTGCTGTTGCCTGTTTAAAGTTTAACAGGTACAAATGTAATTTTTTTTCTCTATTTTATTTTTTCATTTGAAAATTGACTTTCTAACTCTTTTGTGTGTTTGTTTTTATTATTCGTTAAATAAACACATGTTTTGTTGTAACTGTTGTTGTGTTATTGCTTCTACCAATATTGCCTCTTTTTGTTGCAAGTTCGTAAATAGGTTCGTACGTGCGTTTGAGTTTTTGTTTTCGTTTGCGTCTAGTGTCGTTACACTTGAAACGTTTATTTAAATGGGTTTAGTAGTCTTTGTGCTTTTTTTTTTGTTATTTCTACCACTTATATCCCAAAACGGAAGTTATTAACAACTTTAAATTGTCGCTATTTAAAAATTAAACACTGGGAATAGCACTTAGAGAAATTTATTTAAACATGGACTCATAAGTTTCCGAAAGCTGTTTATAAAAACCTATTTAAATAGTTCTTCCAGAGTTCTTTTCATAAAAGCTTTTGTAAAGATTTTTATAGAAAAGCTTCAAAGAGAGTTTTAAATAAAATTTTTTTTATTAAAGCTTTGAAAAGATTTTTATATAAAAAGCTTTAAAAAACTTTTTATATAAAACTTTTTACACAAAAATTACTTAATAGTTCGGTTCTAATTCAGTTTTAGTGAAGTTTTTGTTCAATTCTAGTTAGTTCTGGTTCAGTTCTAGTTCACTTCTAGTTCAGTTTTAGTACAGTTTTAGTTCTGTTCTAGTTCTGTTCTAGTTCTGTTCTAGTTTCTGTTCTAGTTCTGTTCTAGTTCTGTTCTAGTTCTGTTCTAGTTCTGTTCTAGTTCTGTTCTAGTTCTGTTCTAGTTCTGTTCTAGTTCTGTTCTAGTTCTGTTCTAGTTCTGTTCTACTGTTCTAGTTCTGTTCTAGTTCTGTTCTAGTTCTGTTCTAGTTCTGTTCTAGTTCTGTTCTAGTTCTGTTCTAGTTCTGTTCTAGTTCTGTTCTAGTTCTGTTCTAGTTCTGTTCTAGTTCTGTTCTAGTTCTGTCTAGTTCTGTTCTAGTTCAGTTCTAGTTCAGTTCTAGTTCAGTACTAGTTCAGTTCAGTTCTGTCTGTTCTGTTCTAGTTCTGTTCTAGTTCTGTTCTAGTTCTGTTCTAGTTCTGTTCTAGTTCTGTTCTAGTTCTGTTCTAGTTCTGTTCTAGTTCTGTTCTAGTTCTGTTCTAGTTCTGTTCTAGTTCTGTTCTAGTTCTGTTCTAGTTCTGTTCTAGTTCTGTTCTAGTTCTGTTCTAGTTCTGTTCTAGTTCTGTTCTAGTTCTGTTCTAGTTCTGTTCTAGTTCTGTTCTAGTTCTGTTCTAGCTCTGTTCTAATTCTGTCCTAGTTCTGTTCTAGTTCTGTTCTAGTTCTGTTCTATTTCTGTTCTAGTTCTGTTCTAGTTATGTTCTAGTTCTGTTCTAGTTCTGTTCTAGTTCTGTTCTAGTTCTGTTCTAGTTCTGTTCTAGTTCTGTTCTAGTTCTGTTCTAGTTCTGTTCTAGTTCTGTTCTAGTTCTGTTCTAGTTCTGTTCTAGTTCTGTTCTAGTTCTGTTCTAGTTCTGTTCTAGTTTGTTCTAGTTCTGTTCTAGTTCTGTTCTAGTTCTGTTCTAGTTCTGTTCTAGTTCTGTTCTAGTTCTGTTCTAGTCTGTTCTAGTTCTGTTCTAGTTATGTTCTAGTTCTGTTCTAGTTCTGTTCTAGTTCTGTTCTAGTTCTGTTTTAGTTCTGTTCTAGTTCTGTTCTAGTTCTGTTCTAGTTCTGTTCTAGTTCTGTTCTAGTTCTGTTCTAGTTCTGTTCTGTTCTAGTTCAGTTCAGTTCTAGTTCAGTTCTAGTTCAGTTCTAGTTCAGTTCTAGTTCAGTTCTAGTTCAGTTCTAGTTCAGTTCTAGTTCAGTTCTAGTTCAGTTCTAGTTCAGTTCTAGTTCAGTTCTAGTTCAGTTCTAGTTCAGTTCTAGTTCAGTTCTAGTTCAGTTCTAGTTCACTTCTAGTTCAGTTCTAGTTCAGTTCTAGTTCAGTTCTAGTTCAGTTCTAGTTCAGTTCTAGTTCAGTTCTAGTTCAGTTCTAGTTCAGTTCTAGTTCAGTTCTAGTTCAGTTCTAGTTCAGTTCTAGTTCAGTTCTAGTTCAGTTCTAGTTCAGTTCTAGTTCAGTTCTAGTTCAGTTCTAGTTCAGTTCTAGTTCAGTTCTAGTTCAGTTCTAGTTCAGTTCTAGTTCAGTTCTAGTTCAGTTCTAGTTCAGTTCTAGTTCAGTTCTAGTTCAGTTCTAGTTCTAGTTCAGTTCTAGTTCAGTTCTAGTTCAGTTCTAGTTCTAGTTCAGTTCTAGTTCAGTTCTAGTTCAGTTCTAGTTCAGTTCTAGTTCAGTTCTAGTTCAGTTCTAGTTCAGTTCTAGTTCAGTTCTAGTTCAGTTCTAGTTCAGTTCTAGTTCAGTTCTAGTTCAGTTCTAGTTCAGTTCTAGTTCAGTTCTAGTTCAGTTCTAGTTCAATTCTAGTTAAGTTCTAGTTCAGTTCTAGTTCAGTTTTAGTTCAGTTCC
>NW_023997909.1:0-15783 GCF_015586225.1 Lucilia sericata
TTTACCAATTTTAAGAACTTAAGATTTTTGAAGAAGTGATATGTCAAAGAAAGTTCGTTTCTTATGGATTAAAATGAGGTATACAAAACTGTCGTAGCTTGAAAACTGTCAAAAATTGCAACGATATCCCAATTTTACCAATTTTAAGAACTTAAGTTTTTTTAATAAGCGATATGTCAAAGAAAGTGCGTTTCTTATGGATTAAAATGAGTTATACAAAACTGTCGTAGCTTGAAACTGTCAAAGGTTTTTTCAGGCATAGTGAAAGTACAATATACTAAGAAATTTACTCTGTACCAAAATTTTAATCATATCCCAATTTTACTAATTTTAAGAACTTAAATTTTTGAATAAGCGATATGTCAAAAGAAAGTGCGTTTCTTATGGATTAAAATGAGGTATACTAACTGTCGTAGCTTGAAACTGTCAAAGTTATTTGCAGGATGAGGGAAAATACAATATACTAAGAAATTTACTCTGTACCAAAAATTGCAATGATATCCCAATTTTACCAATTTTAAGAACTTAAGATTTTTGAATAAGCGATATGTCAAAGAAAGTGCGTTTCTTATGGATAAAAATGATGTATACAAAACTGTCAAAGTTATTTGCAGGAATAGCGAAAATACGATATACTAAGAAATTTACTCTGTACCAAAAATTTTTGAATAAGCGATATGTCAAAAGAAAGTGCGTTTCTTATGGATTTAAATGGGTAATTAAACTGCCGTAGCTTGAAAACTGTCAAAGTTATTTGCAGGAATAGGGAAAATACAATATACTAAGAAATTTATCTGCACCAAAAATTGCAATGATATCCCAATTTTACCAATTTTAAGAACTTAAGATTTTGAATAAGCGATATGTCAAAAGAAAGTGCGTTTCTTATGGATTAAAATGAGTATACAAAACTGTCGTAGCTTGAAAACTGTCAAAGTTATTTCAGGCATAGGGAAAGTACAATATACTAAGAAATTTACTCTGTACCAAAATTGCAATGATATCCCAATTTTACTAATTTTAAGAACTTAAATTTTTGAATAAGCGATAGTCAAAGAAAGTGCGTTATCTTATGGATAAAAATGAGTATAAAACTGTCAAAGTTATTTCAGGCATAGGGAAATACAATATACTAAGAAATTTACTCTGTACCAAAATTTAATCATATCCCAATTTTACCAATTTTAAGAACTTAAATTTTGAATAAGCGATATGTCAAAAGAAGTGCGTTTCTTATGGATTAAAATGGGTATATAAAAACTGTCGTAGCTTGAAAACTGTCAAAGTTATTTGCAGGAATAGGGAAAATACAATATACTAAGAAATTTACTCTGTACCAAAAATTTAATCATATCCCAATTTACCAATTAAGAACTTAAGATTTTTGAATAAGCGATATGTCAAAAGAAAGTGCTTTCTTATGGATTAAAATGAGTATACAAAACTGTCGTAGCTTGAAACTGTCAAAGTTATTTCAGGAAATACAATATACTAAGAAATTACTCTGTACCAAAATTTAATAATATCCCAATTTTACCAATTTAAAATTTTTGAATAAGTAATATGTCAAAAGAAAGCGCGTTTCTTATGGATTAAAATGAGCTATACAAAACTGTCCTAGCTTGAAAACTGTCAAAGTTATTTTCAGGCATAGGGAAAATACGATATACTAAGAAATTTACTCTGTACCAAAAATTTTAATCAAATCCCAATTTTACCAATTTAAGAACTTAAGATTTTTGAATAAGCGATATGTCAAAGAATGTGCGTTTCTATGGATTAAAATGAGGTATACGAAAACGGTCGTAGCTTGAAACTGTCAAAGGTTATTACAGGAATAGGAAAATACGAATATACTAAGAAATTTATCTGTACAAAAATTTTAATCATATCCCAATTTACCAATTTTAAGAACTTAAATTTTTGAATAAAGGATATGTCAAAAGAAAGTACATTTCTTATGGATTAAAATGAGTATACAAAACTGTCGTAGCTTGAAAACTGTCAAAGTTATTTGCAGGAATAGAGAAAATACAATATACTAAGAAATTTACTCTGTATCAAAAATCGTAATGATATCCCAATATTACCAATTTTAGGAACTTAAGATTTTTAGAATAAGCGATATGTCAAAAGAAAGTGCGTTTCTTATGGATTAAAATGAGTTATACAAAACTGTCGTAGCTTGAAACTGTCAAAGTTATTTGCAGGAATAGGGAAAATACAATGTACTAAGAAATTTACTATATACCAAAAATTGTAATGATATCCCAATTTTACCAATTTTAAGAACTTAAGATTTTTGAATAAGCGATATGCCAAAAGAAAGTGCGTTTCTTATGGATTAAAATAAGGTATACAAACTGTCGTAGCTTGAAAACTGTCAAAGTTATTTGCAGAAATAGGGAAAATACCATATACTAAGAAGTTTACCCTATACCAAAAATTGTAATGATATCCCAATTTACCAATTTTAAGAACTTAAGATTTTTGAAGAAGCGATATGTCAAAAGAAAGTTCGTTTCTTATCGATTAAAATGAGGTATACAAAACTGTCGTAGCTTGAAAACTGTCAAAGTTATTTTCAGGAATAGGGAAAATACCATTTACTAAGAAATTTACCCTACACCAAAAATTGTAATGATATCCCAATTTTACCTATCTTATGAACTTAAGATTTTTGAATAAGAGATATGTCGAAAGAAAGTGTGTTTCTTATGGATTAAAATGATGTATACAAAACTGTCGTAGCTTGTCAAAACTGTCAAAGTTATTTGCAGGAATAGGGAAAATACAATACACTAAGAAATTTACTCTGTACCAAAAATTGTAATGATATCCCAATTTTACCAATTTCAAGAACTTAAGATTTTGAAGAAGCGATATATCAAAAGAAAGTTCGTTTCTTATGGATTAAAATGAGGTATACAAAAGAGTCGTAGCTTTAAAGCTGTCAAAGTTATTTGCAGGAATAGGGAAAATTCAATATACTAAGAAATTTACTCTGTACCAAAAATTGCAATGATATCCCAATTTTACCAATTTTAAGAACTTAAGATTTTAGAAGAAGCGATATGTCAAAAGAAAGTGCGTTTCTTATGGATTAAAATGAGGTATACAAAGAGTCGTAGCTTTAAAACTGTCAAATTATTTGCAGGAATAGGGAAAATTCAATACTAAAAATTTACTCTGTACCAAAAATTTGAATGATATCCCAATTTTACCAATTTTAAGAACTTAAGATTTTTGAATAACCGATATGTCAAAAGAATGTGCGTTTCTTATGGATTAAAATGAGGTATACAAAACTGTCGTAGCTTGAAAACTGTCAAAGTTATTTGCAGGAATAGAGAAAATACAAAATACTAAGAAATTTATCGGTACCAAAAATTTTAATCATATCCCAATTTACCAATTTTAAGGGCTTAAGATTTTTGAATAAGCGATATGTCAAAAGATTAAGCGATATGTCAAAAGATTATGGATTAAAATGAGTTATACAAAACTGTCGTAGCTTGAAAACTGTCAAAGTTATTTGCAGGAATAGGGAAAATACAATATACTAAGAAATTTACTATGTACCAAAAATTGTAATGATATACCAATTTTACCAGTTTTAAGAACTTAAGATTTTTGAAGAAGCGAAATATCAAAAGAAAGTACGTTTCTTTGGATTAAAACTAGGTATACAGAAGAGTCGTAGCTTTAAAAACTGTCAAAGTTATTTGCAGGAATAGGGAAATACAATACTAAAAAATTTACTCTGTAACAAAAATTTGAACGATATCCCAATTTTACCAATTTTAAGAACTTAAGATTTTTGAATAAGCGATATGTCAAAAGAAAGTGCGTTTCTTATGGATTAAAATGAGTTATACAAAACTGTCGTAGCTTGAAAGTTGTCAAAGTAATTTTCAGGCATAGGGAAAGTACAATATACTAAGAAATTTACTCTGTACCAAAAATTTTGAATAAGGGATATGTCAAAAGTAAATGAGTTTCTTATGGATTAAAATGAGGTATATAAAACTGTCGTAGCTTGAAAACTGTCAAAGTTATTTGCAGGAATATGGAAAATACAATATACTAAGAAATTTACTCTGTACCAAAAATTGCAATGATATCCCAATTTCACCAATTTTAAGAACTTAAGATTTTTGAATAAGCGATATGTCAAAAGGAAGTGTGTTTCTTATGGATTAAAATGAGTTATACAAAACTGTCGTAGCTTGAAAACTGTCAAAGTTATTTTCAGGCATATGGAAAGTACAATATACTAAGAAATTTACTCTGTACCAAAAATTGTAATGATATCCCAATTTTACCAAATTTAAGAACTTAACATTTTGAATAAGCGATATGTCAAAGAAAGTGCGAAAGTTATTTGCAGGAATAGGGAAAATACAATGTACTAAGAAATTTACTATATACCAAAATTGTAATGATATCCCAATTTTACCAATTTTAAGAACTTAATATTTTTGAATAAGCGAAATGCTAAAAGAATGTGCGTTTCTTATGGATTAAAATAAGGTATACAAAACTGTCGTAGCTTGAAAACTGTCAAAGTTATTTGCAGAAATAGGGAAAATACCATATACTAAGAAATTTACCCTATACCAAAAATTGTAATGATATCCCAATTTTACCAATTTATAAGAACTTAAGATTTTTGAAGAAGTGATATGTCAAAAGAAAGTTCGTTTCTTATCGATTAAAATGAGGTATACAAAACTGTCGTAGCTTGAAAACTGTCAAAGTTATTTTCAGGAATAGGGAAAATACCATTTACTAAGAAATTTACCCTACACCAAAAATTGTAATGATATCCCAATTTTACCTATCTTATGAACTTAAGATTTTTGAATAAGAGATATGTCGAAAGAAAGTGTGTTTCTTATGGATTAAAATGATGTATACAAAACTGTCGTAGCTTGTCAAAACTGTCAAAGTTATTTGCAGGAATAGGGAAAATACAATACACTAAGAAATTTACTCTGTACCAAAAATTGTAATGATATCCCAATTTTACCAAATTCAAGAACTTAAGATTTTTGAAGAAGCGATATATCAAAAGAAAGTTCGTTTCTTATGGATTAAAATGAGGTATACAAAAGAGTCGTAGCTTTAAAACTGTCAAAGTTATTTGCAGGAATAGGGAAAATTCAATATACTAAGAAATTTACTCTGTACCAAAAATTGCAATGATATCCCAATTTACCAATTTTAAGAACTTAAGATTTTTGATTAAGCGATATGTCAAAAGAAAGTGCGTTTCTTATGGATTAAAATGAGGTATACAAAGAGTCGTAGCTTTAAAACTGTCAAAATTATTTGCAGGAATAGGGAAAATACAATACTAAAAAATTTACTCTGTACCAAAAATTTGAATGATATCCCAATTTTACCAATTTTAAGAACTTAAGATTTTTGAATAAGCGATATGTCAAAAGAAAGTGCGTTTCTTATGGATTTAAATGAGGTATACAAAACTGTCGTAGCTTGAACACTGTCAAAGTTATTTGCAGGAATAGAGAAAATACAAAATACTAAGAAATTTATCGGTACCAAAAATTTTAATCATATCCCAATTTACCAATTTTAAGAACTTAAGATTTTTGAATAAGCGATATGTCAAAAGATTAAGCGATATGTCAAAAGATTATGGATTAAAATGAGTTATACAAAACTGTCGTAGCTTGAAAACTGTCAAAGTTATTTGCAGGAATAGGGAAAATACAATATACTAAGAAATTTACTATGTACCAAAAATTGTAATGATATACCAATTTTACCAGTTTTAAGAAACTTAAGATTTTTGAAGAAGCGATATATCAAAGAAAGTACGTTTCTTTTGGATTAAAACTAGGTATACAGAAGAGTCGTAGCTTTAAAACTGTCAAAGTTATTTGCAGGAATAGGGAAATGCAATACTAAAAAATTTACTCTGTAACAAAAATTTGAATGATATCCCAATTTTACCAATTTAAGAACTTAAGATTTTTGAATAAGCGATATGTCAAAAGAAAGTGCGTTTCTTATGGATTAAAATGAGTTATACAAAACTGTCGTAGCTTGAAAGTTGTCAAAGTTATTTTCAGGCATAGGGAAAGTACAATATACTAAGAAATTTACTCTGTACCAAAAATTTTTGAAAAAGGGATATGTCAAAAGTAAATGAGTTTCTTATGGATTAAAATGAGGTATATAAAACTGTCGTAGCTTGAAAACTGTCAAAGTTATTTGCAGGAATATGGAAAATACCATATACTAAGAAATTTAACCTATACCAAAAATTGTAATGATATCCCAATTTTACCAATTTTAAGAACTTAAGATTTTTGAAGAAGTGATATGTCAAAAGAAAGTTCGTTTCTTATGGATTAAATGAGGTATACAAAAATGTCGTAGCTTGAAAACTGTCAAAGTTATTTTCAGGAATAGGGAAAATACCATTTACTAAGAAATTTACCCTACACCAAAAATTGTAATGATATCCCAATTTTACCAGTTTTAAGAACTTAAGACTTTTGAAGAAGCGATATATCAAAAGAAAGTACGTTTCTTTTGTAAAAAATATTTGAATGATATCCCAATTTTACCAATTTTAAGAACTTAAGATTTTTGAAGAAGTGATATGTCAAAAGAAAGTTCGTTTCTTATGGATTAAAATGAGGTATACAAAACTGTCGTAGCTTGAAAACTGTCAAAAATTGCAACGATATCCCAATTTTACCAATTTTAAGAACTTAAGTTTTTTTAATAAGCGATATGTCAAAAGAAAGTGCGTTTCTTATGGATTAAAATGAGTTATACAAAACTGTCGTAGCTTGAAAACTGTCAAAGGTTTTTTCAGGCATAGTGAAAGTACAATATACTAAGAAATTTACTCTGTACCAAAATTTTAATCATATCCCAATTTTACTAATTTTAAGAACTTAAAATTTTTGAATAAGCGATATGTCAAAAGAAAGTGCGTTTCTTATGGATTAAAATGAGGTATACTAACTGTCGTAGCTTGAAAACTGTCAAAGTTATTTGCAGGATGAGGGAAAATACAATATACTAAGAAATTTACTCTGTACCAAAAATTGCAATGATATCCCAATTTTACCAATTTTAAGAACTTAAGATTTTTGAATAAGCGATATGTCAAAAGAAAGTGCGTTTCTTATGGATAAAAATGATGTATACAAAACTGTCAAAGTTATTTGCAGGAATAGCGAAAATACGATATACTAAGAAATTTACTCTGTACCAAAAATTTTTGAATAAGCGATATGTCAAAAGAAAGTGCGTTTCTTATGGATTTAAATGGGGTATATTAAACTGCCGTAGCTTGAAAACTGTCAAAGTTATTTGCAGGAATAGGGAAAATACGATATACTAAGAAATTTAATCTGCACCAAAAATTGCAATGATATCCCAATTTTACCAATTTTAAGAACTTAAGATTTTTGAATAAGCGTTATGCCAAAAGAATGTGCGTTTCTTATGGATTAAAATGAGTTATACAAAACTGTCGTAGCTTGAAAACTGTCAAAGTTATTTTCAGGCATAGGGAAAGTACAATATACTAAGAAATTTACTCTGTACCAAAAATTGCAATGATATCCCAATTTTACTAATTTTAAGAACTTAAAAATTTTGAATAAGCGATAAGTCAAAGAAAGTGCGTATCTTATGGATAAAAATGATGTATACAAAACTGTCAAAGTTATTTTCAGGCATAGGGAAAGTACAATATACTAAGAAATTTACTCTGTACCAAAATTTTAATCATATCCCAATTTTACTAATTTTAAGAACTTAAAATTTTTGAATAAGCGATATGCCAAAAGAATGTGCGTTTCTTATGGATTAAAATGGGGTATATAAAACTGCCGTAGCTTGAAAACTGTCAAAGTTATTTGCAGGAATAGGGAAAATACAATATACTAAGAAATTTATCTGTACCAAAAATTTTAATCATATCCCAATTTACCAAATTGAAGAACTTAAGATTTTTGAATAAGCGATATGTCAAAAGAAAGTGCCTTTCTTATGGATTAAAATGAGTTATACAAAACTGTCCTAGCTTGAAAACTGTCAAAGTTATTTTCAGGAAATACAATACACTAAGTAAATTACTCTGTACCAAAAATTTTAATCATATCCCAATTTTACCAATTTAAAATTTTTGAATAAGTAATACGTCAAAAGAAAGCGCGTTTCTTATGGATTAAAATGAGCTATACAAAACTGTCCTAGCTTGAAAACTGTCAAAGTTATTTTCAGGCATAGGGAAAATACGATATACTAAGAAATTTACTCTGTACCAAAAATTTTAATCAAATCCCAATTTTACCAATTTTAAGAACTTAAGATTTTGAATAAGCGATATGTCAAAAGAATGTGCGTTTCTTATGGATTAAAATGAGGTATACGAAACTGTCGTAGCTTGAAAACTGTCAAAGTTATTCACAGGAATAGAGAAAATAGAATATACTAAGAAATTTATCTGTACCAAAAATTTTAATCATATCCCAATTTACCAATTTTAAGAACTTAAAATTTTTGAATAAGGGATATGTCAAAAGAAAGTACATTTCTTATGGATTAAAATGAGTTATACAAAACTGTCGTAGCTTGAAAACTGTCAAAGTTATTTGCAGGAATAGAGAAAATACAATATACTAAGAAATTTACTCTGTATCAAAAATCGTAATGATATCCCAATATTACCAATTTTAGGAACTTAAGATTTTAGAATAAGCGATATGTCAAAAGAAAGTGCGTTTCTTATGGACTAAAATGAGTTATACAAAACTGTCGTAGCTTGAAACTGTCAAAGTTATTTGCAGGAATAGGGAAAATACAATGTACTAAGAAATTTACTATATACCAAAAATTTTAATGATATCCCAATTTTACCAATTTTAAGAACTTAATATTTTTGAATAAGCGAAATGCCAAAAGAAAGTGCGTTTCTTATGGATTAAAATAAGGTATACAAAACTGTCGTAGCTTGAAAACTGTCAAAGTTATTTGCAGAAATAGGGAAAATACCATATACTAAGAAGTTTACCCTATACCAAAAATTGTAATGATATCCCAATTTTAAGAACTTAAGATTTTTGAAGAAGTGACATGTCAAAAGAAAGTTCGTTTCTTATCGATTAAAATGAGGTATACAAAACTGTCGTAGCTTGAAAACTGTCAAAGTTATTTTCAGGAATAGGGAAAATACCATTTACTAAGAAATTTACCCTACACCAAAAATTGTAATGATATCCCAATTTTACCTATCTTATGAACTTAAGATTTTTGAATAAGAGATATGTCGAAAGAAAGTGTGTTTCTTATGGATTAAAATGATGTATACAAAACTGTCGTAGCTTGTCAAAACTGTCAAAGTTATTTGCAGGAATAGGGAAAATACAATACACTAAGAAATTTACTCTGTACCAAAAATTGTAATGATATCCCAATTTTACCAATTTCAAGAACTTAAGATTTTTGAAGAAGCGATATATCAAAAGAAAGTTCGTTTCTTATGGATTAAAATGAGGTATACAAAAGAGTCGTAGCTTTAAAGCTGTCAAAGTTATTTGCAGGAATAGGGAAAATTCAATATACTAAGAAATTTACTCTGTACCAAAAATTGCAATGATATCCCAATTTTACCAATTTTAAGAACTTAAGATTTTAGAAGAAGCGATATGTCAAAAGAAAGTGCGTTTCTTATGGATTAAAATGAGGTATACAAAAGAGTCGTAGCTTTAAAACTGTCAAAATTATTTGCAGGAATAGGGAAAATTCAATACTAAAAAATTTACTCTGTACCAAAAATTTGAATGATATCCCAATTTTACCAATTTTAAGAACTTAAGATTTTTGAATAACCGATATGTCAAAAGAATGTGCGTTTCTTATGGATTAAAATGAGGTATACAAAACTGTCGTAGCTTGAAAACTGTCAAAGTTATTTGCAGGAATAGAGAAAATACAAAATACTAAGAAATTTATCGGTACCAAAAATTTTAATCATATCCCAATTTACCAATTTTAAGGACTTAAGATTTTTGAATAAGCGATATGTCAAAAGATTAAGCGATATGTCAAAAGATTATGGATTAAAATGAGTTATACAAAACTGTCGTAGCTTGAAAACTGTCAAAGTTATTTGCAGGAATAGGGAAAATACAATATACTAAGAAATTTACTATGTACCAAAAATTGTAATGATATACCAATTTTACCAGTTTTAAGAACTTAAGATTTTTGAAGAAGCGAAATATCAAAAGAAAGTACGTTTCTTTTGGATTAAAACTAGGTATACAGAAGAGTCGTAGCTTTAAAACTGTCAAAGTTATTTGCAGGAATAGGGAAATACAATACTAAAAAATTTACTCTGTAACAAAAATTTGAACGATATCCCAATTTTACCAATTTTAAGAACTTAAGATTTTTGAATAAGCGATATGTCAAAAGAAAGTGCGTTTCTTATGGATTAAAATGAGTTATACAAAACTGTCGTAGCTTGAAAGTTGTCAAAGTAATTTTCAGGCATAGGGAAAGTACAATATACTAAGAAATTTACTCTGTACCAAAAATTTTTGAATAAGGGATATGTCAAAAGTAAATGAGTTTCTTATGGATTAAAATGAGGTATATAAAACTGTCGTAGCTTGAAAACTGTCAAAGTTATTTGCAGGAATATGGAAAATACAATATACTAAGAAATTTACTCTGTACCAAAAATTGCAATGATATCCCAATTTCACCAATTTTAAGAACTTAAGATTTTTGAATAAGCGATATGTCAAAAGGAAGTGTGTTTCTTATGGATTAAAATGAGTTATACAAAACTGTCGTAGCTTGAAAACTGTCAAAGTTATTTTCAGGCATATGGAAAGTACAATATACTAAGAAATTTACTCTGTACCAAAAATTGTAATGATATCCCAATTTTACCAAATTTAAGAACTTAACATTTTTGAATAAGCGATATGTCAAAAGAAAGTGCGAAAGTTATTTGCAGGAATAGGGAAAATACAATGTACTAAGAAATTTACTATATACCAAAAATTGTAATGATATCCCAATTTTACCAATTTTAAGAACTTAATATTTTTGAATAAGCGAAATGCTAAAAGAATGTGCGTTTCTTATGGATTAAAATAAGGTATACAAAACTGTCGTAGCTTGAAAACTGTCAAAGTTATTTGCAGAAATAGGGAAAATACCATATACTAAGAAATTTACCCTATACCAAAAATTGTAATGATATCCCAATTTTACCAATTATAAGAACTTAAGATTTTTGAAGAAGTGATATGTCAAAAGAAAGTTCGTTTCTTATCGATTAAAATGAGGTATACAAAACTGTCGTAGCTTGAAAACTGTCAAAGTTATTTTCAGGAATAGGGAAAATACCATTTACTAAGAAATTTACCCTACACCAAAAATTGTAATGATATCCCAATTTTACCTATCTTATGAACTTAAGATTTTTGAATAAGAGATATGTCGAAAGAAAGTGTGTTTCTTATGGATTAAAATGATGTATACAAAACTGTCGTAGCTTGTCAAAACTGTCAAAGTTATTTGCAGGAATAGGGAAAATACAATACACTAAGAAATTTACTCTGTACCAAAAATTGTAATGATATCCCAATTTTACCAAATTCAAGAACTTAAGATTTTTGAAGAAGCGATATATCAAAAGAAAGTTCGTTTCTTATGGATTAAAATGAGGTATACAAAAGAGTCGTAGCTTTAAAACTGTCAAAGTTATTTGCAGGAATAGGGAAAATTCAATATACTAAGAAATTTACTCTGTACCAAAAATTGCAATGATATCCCAATTTTACCAATTTTAAGAACTTAAGATTTTGATTAAGCGATATGTCAAAAGAAAGTGCGTTTCTTATGGATTAAAATGAGGTATACAAAAGAGTCGTAGCTTTAAAACTGTCAAAATTATTTGCAGGAATAGGGAAAATACAATACTAAAAAATTTACTCTGTACCAAAAATTTGAATGATATCCCAATTTTACCAATTTTAAGAACTTAAGATTTTTGAATAAGCGATATGTCAAAAGAAAGTGCGTTTCTTATGGATTTAAATGAGGTATACAAAACTGTCGTAGCTTGAACACTGTCAAAGTTATTTGCAGGAATAGAGAAAATACAAAATACTAAGAAATTTATCGGTACCAAAAATTTTAATCATATCCCAATTTACCAATTTTAAGAACTTAAGATTTTTGAATAAGCGATATGTCAAAAGATTAAGCGATATGTCAAAAGATTATGGATTAAAATGAGTTATACAAAACTGTCGTAGCTTGAAAACTGTCAAAGTTATTTGCAGGAATAGGGAAAATACAATATACTAAGAAATTTACTATGTACCAAAAATTGTAATGATATACCAATTTTACCAGTTTTAAGAACTTAAGATTTTTGAAGAAGCGATATATCAAAAGAAAGTACGTTTCTTTTGGATTAAAACTAGGTATACAGAAGAGTCGTAGCTTTAAAACTGTCAAAGTTATTTGCAGGAATAGGGAAATGCAATACTAAAAAATTTACTCTGTAACAAAAATTTGAATGATATCCCAATTTTACCAATTTAAGAACTTAAGATTTTTGAATAAGCGATATGTCAAAAGAAAGTGCGTTTCTTATGGATTAAAATGAGTTATACAAAACTGTCGTAGCTTGAAAGTGTCAAAGTTATTTTCAGGCATAGGGAAAGTACAATATACTAAGAAATTTTACTCTGTACCAAAATTTTTGAAAAAGGGATATGTCAAAAGTAAATGAGTTTCTTATGGATTAAAATGAGGTATATAAAACTGTCGTAGCTTGAAAACTGTCAAAGTTATTTGCAGGAATATGGAAAATACCATATACTAAGAAATTTAACCTATACCAAAAATTGTAATGATATCCCAATTTTACCAATTTTAAGAACTTAAGATTTTTGAAGAAGTGATATGTCAAAGAAAGTTCGTTTCTTATGGATTAAAATGAGGTATACAAAAATGTCGTAGCTTGAAAACTGTCAAAGTTATTTTCAGGAATAGGGAAAATACCATTTACTAAGAAATTTACCCTACACCAAAATTGTAATGATATTCCCAATTTTACCAGTTTTAAGAACTTAAGGACTTTTGAAGAAGCGATATATCAAAAGAAAGTACGTTTCTTTTGTAAAAAATATTTGAATGATATCCCAATTTTACCAATTTTAAGAACTTAAGATTTTAGAAGAAGCGATATGTCAAAAGAAAGTGCGTTTCTTATGGATTAAAATGAGGTATAAAAAAACTGTCGTAGCTTGAAAACTGTCAAAAATTGCAATGATATCCCAATTTTACCAATTTTAAGAACTAAGATTTTTTAATAAGCGATATGTCAAAAGAAAGTGCGTTTCTTATGGATTAAAATGAGTTATACAAAACTGTCGTAGCTTGAAAACTGTCAAAGTTATTTTCAGGCATAGGGAAAGTACAATATACTAAGAAATTTACTCTGTACCAAAATTTTAATCATATCCCAATTTTACTAATTTTAAGAACTTAAAATTTTTGAATAAGCGATGTCAAAAGAAAGTGCGTTTCTTATGGATTAAAATGAGGTATACAACTGTCGTAGCTTGAAAACTGTCAAAGTTATTTGCAGGATGAGGGAAAATACAATATACTAAGAAATTTACTCTGTACCAAAAATTGCAATGATATCCCAATTTTACCAATTTAAGAACTTAAGATTTTGAATAAGCGATATGTCAAAAGAAAGTGCGTTTCTTATGGATTAAAATGATGTATACAAAACTGTCAAAGTTATTTGCAGGAATAGCGAAAATACGATATACTAAGTAATTTACTCTGTACCAAAAATTTTTATCATATCCCAATTTTACCAATTTTAAGAACTTAAGATTTTTGAATAAGCGTTATGCCAAAAGAATGTGCGTTTCTTATGGATTAAAATGAGTTATACAAAACTGTCGTAGCTTGAAAACTGTCAAAGTTATTTTCAGGCATAGGGAAAGTACAATATACTAAGAAATTTACTCTGTACCAAAATTTTAATCATATCCCAATTTTACTAATTTAAGACTTAAAATTTTGAATAAGCGATATGTCAAAAGAAAGGGCGTTTTTCATGGATTTAAATGGGGTATATAAAACTGCCGTAGCTTGAAAACTGTCAAAGTTATTTGCAGGAATAGGGAAAATACAATATACTAAGAAATTTACTCTGTACCAAAAACTGCAATGATATCCCAATTTTACCAATTTTAAGAACTTAAGATTTTTGAATAAGCGTTATGCCAAAAGAATGTGCGTTTCTTATGGATTAAAATGAATTATACAAAACTGTCGTAGCTTGAAAACTGTCAAAGTTATTTTCAGGCATAGGGAAAGTACAATATACTAAGAAATTTACTCCGTACCAAAATTTAATCATATCCCAATTTTACTAATTTTAAGAATTTAAAAATTTTGAATAAGCGATAAGTCAAAGAAAGTGCGTATCTTATGGATAAAAATGAAGTATACAAAACTGTCAAAGCTATTTGCAGGAATAGGGAAAATACGATATACTAAGAAATTTACTCTGTACCAAAAATTTTAATCATATCCCAATTTTACCAATTTTAAGAACTTAAGATTTTTGAATAAGCGATATGCCAAAAGAATGTGCGTTTCTTATGGATTAAAATGAGGTATACAAAACTTTCGTAGCTTGAAAACTGTCAACGTTATTTGCAGGAATAGAAAAAATACAATATACTAAGAAATTTATCTGTACCAAAAATTTTAATCATATCCCAATTACCAAATTGAAAACATAAGATTTTTGAATAAGCGATATGTCAAAAGAAAGTGCCTTTCTTATGGATTAAAATGAGTTATACAAACCGTCCAAGCTTGAAAACTGTCAAAGTTATTTTCAAGCATAGGGAAAATACAATATACTAAGTACATTACTCTGTACCAAAAATTTTAATCATATCCCAATTTTACCAATTTTAAAAACTTAAAATTTTTGAATAAGCGATATGTCAAAAGAAAGTGCGTTTCTTATGGATTAAAATGAGTTATACAAAACTGTCCTAGCTTGAAAACTGTCAAAGTATTTTCAGGCATAGGGAAAATACGATATACTAAGAAATTCACTCTGTACCAAAAATTGTAATCAAATCCCAATTTTACCAATTTTAAGAACTTAAGATTATTGAATAAGCGATATGTCAAAAGAATGTGCGTTTCTTATGGATTAAAATGAGGTATATAAAACTGTCAAAGTTATTTGCAGGAATAGAGAAAATACAATATACTAAGAAATTTATCTGTACCAAAAATTTTAATCATATCCCAATTTACCAATTTTAAGAACTTAAAATTTTTGAATAAGCGATATGTCAAAAGAAAGTACATTTCTTATGATTAAAATGAGTTATACAAAACTGTCGTAGCTTGAAAACTGTCAAAGTTATTTGCAGGAATAGGGAAAATACAATATACTAAGAAATTTACTATGTACCAAAAGTTGTAATGATATCCCAATTTTACCCGTTTTAAGACTTAAGACTTTTGAAGAAGCGATATATCAAAAGAAAGTACGTTTCTTTTGTAAAAGAAATTTGAATGATATCCCAATTTTACCAATTTTAAGAACTTAAGATTTTTGAATAAGCGATATGTCAAAAGAAAGTGCGTTTCTTATGGATTAAATGAGGTATACAAACTGTCGTAGCTTGAAAACTGTCAAAGTTATTT